>NW_009223738.1:0-29992 GCF_000690835.1 Fulmarus glacialis | reverse complement strand
ACCTCCTCCCCTCCTCCTGCTCTCCCCTCAGGGCTCGCAGGGCTCTTTCTCTCACTGTGAACAGAAAAATAACATAAGGAAACAAGCTCTTACTATAAATAGTTGAGCAGAAGTTTTGCAGGAATGATACTAAAGGCAGAGATGTTAGGTAACTTCTTCACATACTTATTGAAGAGTCTGAGAAAGATCAGAGGTTGTCTGAGAAGTAACTGGAAGTGAGTAGCTGCACAGTTGGGCAGTGGGACAAAGAATGATTTTGGGACAGGAGTTGAAGTAGCACATTGTTTAATTTATGGCTTAAAGCAAAGACATCATTGAGTTCTTTGGATAGTAAAGTAAACAAATAAGTTTTAGTTGCAGCACTTGCATAAACTGTAAAAACGATTATTCCTATCCATACAATTTGAACATGTGTTCAGGAAGGATAAATTATGTTTTGAAGTTACAGACCGGTCAAGAGATTAGAATCTAAGATTCAACTGTTGTGGATATTGACAACAGGTACATTTATAGGGATTAATATTTTGCAAAACTATGGACTTACACAGACCATGTCTTTTTATAGTATACCTATATACTCTTGCAGACAGATCTACACACACTGTGCTTCAAATGGGAAGCTATGAAGAAACAACTCAAGTACATCTCCACACTGAACTACAGGTTTACCATATAGCCTGAACTTTGAACTACAAGTGACTCTGAAGGCATGCTGGATGAATGCAAATTTGTCTGTAAAAGAGTATAATGATTTATAATCACAAGAGTCACTGCAGTCTGGCTTGAGTCCAACAACACATTGTCTCATGTCTGTGGGAACTCAGACATCCCACAGAACCAGATGCAGGTGGCACTTTTTAACAGTTAATAAATCCACACTGGTGATCAGCAGCAACAATCTGCAAAGCCTAGTGTTTGATAAGATGACCAAGAAAGGAACATCAATTATTTCATACAAAGGGAAGAGTCTGAGACCACAGAATTGCAGAAGATAACTTCAGCTCATTCACAGATTTTTTTTTTTTTTTTTTTTTTAAACATATATACAGTCATGCAAAGCTTTTGATTACTAGAAAGTTGCTTGAGCCCATCTGCAATTAGAGGTCAAGAGGAGACCTGACTTGAAATGAGAAGACCCTTCAGCTGAAATTAAAAAAAAAATTATAAAATAGCTCTCAGTTCAAATGAACCGGTTTTGAAAGGAAAGTCTTTAAATGAAGCAATGCTATCTTTCCTCCTTTTCCCCTACAACCTCTCAGGAGTTTATTCAGTTTATCCATGTTATTGTGGTTTAACCCCAATAGGCAGCTAAGCACCACACAGCCACTAGCTTACTCCCTTGCAATGGAATGAGGAAGAGAATCAGAAGGGTAAAAGTGCGAAGACTCATGGGTTAAAATAAAAGACTGTTTAATAGGTAAAGCAAAAGCTGCGCACACAAGCAAAGCAAAATAAGGAATTCATTCAGTACTTCGCATTGGTAGGCAGAAAAAAATATTATGCTGAGCCATTAGCATCATGATCTCTCACTGTAGCTTCAGAGAGTCAAATGTGCAAGACTAACAGTAGAGATGTTTGGGAAAAGGGCATCATGTCTCACAAAAGCATCAAAACAGTTTGCCTAATCTTATTTACAACCAACTCAAGGTTGCTTTGCCAGTTAGTGTAGCTTGAATATCCATTTGTCATTTGTTAGAAGTACTTCATCTTAGCATTTTCCTTGCATTATAGTTCTACCAACCACCTCTCCTACTAACATGAAAGGGCAAATTTTGAATCAAATATACAGGATTGATTCTACATTTAGCCTAATACATATTTAAACCTATAATAATGGACAACACAAAAGAAATCAATTTGTACAAGAATTACAACTTGAATCCTGTACCTGTCCAGTATTTTACTTCAGGTAAAATTTAATCATTGCAAATGTCCAGTGAAAATAGGATTCTGGAATTAGCAGGTAGAGGGCAAAAAGCAAATATACAGGATTGATTCTACATTTAGCCTAATACATATTTAAACCTATAATAATGGACAACACAAAAGAAATCAATTTGTACAAGAATTACAACTTGAATCCTGTACCTGTCCAGTATTTTACTTCAGGTAAAATTTAATCATTGCAAATGTCCAGTGAAAATAGGATTCTGGAATTAGCAGGTAGAGGGCAAAAAGGACATTTTTTTTTCCTGCTTTAACATTAAATTAACACAGCATTAGTAATAGAGTCTCCTGAGTCTTTACTAATGTAAGTTAGCTTAAGTCAAACACACCACTTTTTTCCTCCAACATTGGGAATGCCACTTGCATTTCCCATATTTTCACAGCTCTTACTACCATTAGTTTCTAAATTGAAGCAGAAGAGATTGCAGTACTATGAAGATTTACATTTTAATGGTTTAACACTCTTCTAAAAGTGACATAAGTAACAGAAATAAGGAACCCTGAAAACAGGAAAAATTCTTCCAAATGAGTTGGTATTACCATAAGCAGCCAAGCAAATATTTTGAGCGTTCTAGCAGCATATTCCTTCATTCTGATGTTATTACTCCAAGACAGTTAAATAAGCTACTTTATCTCTGAAGCCTGCTTCTGGTTTATTTTATTGAAAATAAGTGTTCTTATCAATACAACCATGGACTCAGCAAAACACTTATGCAGTGGGTTACTAGATCTCTCAGAACGTCTTTTCAAGTATCAAATTCTATTTAGAATCACCGAAGGTGATAAATATTTCGGTAGGATCTTTATGCTTATGCTCTTGAGAATGGCTGGTGTCGGAACAGAGCATACTCTAATATACTCAGCTATGTATAAGTGCGCCTCATACAGCCCTCCCTTGTCCTGTAGTTCATGTCTTCCTTTCTCTGTCAGTAACGTCTTTATGGAGAGCATTCCCCATTGCGATCCAGGCAAGCCATGTTACTTTTCTCACTTCTGTTTCAAAATATTAACTTGGTAAACATAGTACAGGACTGATAGCATGAATGAAGGCTGTAAAAGTTATTGCAAAACGGTGAAGAACTTGAGACTTACAAGGCAAAGATGGGTTTCTTGTTGTTTAAAGCTTTACAGGAGAAAAGCAAAGGACTATTTTACCCCCAACGTTGTAGTCTTTACTTACAGAATCTGTAAGTAGTCTCTTCTTCTCTGTAAGAAGTCTCGGTTTAGTTGTGTTCCTAAGATTTACCAGTTTGTCACAAGATAAGGGTCTATGACAATTGACATTATGCAATTCCCCTAAAACTTACCATGGAAGCCTAAATTGTACTCTGAGGAATTCTGGAATTCTGTTTTTATTTATTCTTTCAGTAGAATAGCAATTAATATCATTGCTAAAAATTTCTTACTGAAGAATACAGACCTTGGAAGTATCAAGTCAAACATGGTCACCCACACTTCAAGGAAAACAAGATCTGAAGCTCCCATTGGCGCTGGAAAATGTTAAGTGTACTGACTATGTAACTTTAATAATTATAGTCCTTCTGTCCTGTAAAACTAATTAATAGAGGTTGAAAGCAGTTTACTGAGACCATATATAGTACAATTCAATCTAAAAAACTGTTCTCTATAATAATCTAAGTATTTTTTCACTTTAAAGACTGATGGGCTGTTTTTCTTTCACTGCTCAAGTATAGAAAATAATCAGCTGAGAACAGCATTTTCTTACAAGTCATGCAGTATTGACAGTTTGATAAAATGTAACTGTTTCATTATTCCAAAAATAACAATTTAGCTTAAATCAAGCTTCATTTTTCTGTAAGCAAGAAGTACTAAACCAGACTCAGCCTTGATGATCACAGATTCTAACAATCATTCACATAACTGGCCTAGATGACTGAACCTGTATGTAATAAGAAATGCAGTCTTAATACTTGTATACCTGCCATATTAACTTATTCCTCTCTTCCCTTGTGTTCAAGGTTAGCACAGTTGCTAAGGTGAATGGCAAGTATTTAACAATAAGAACAGCCCTTTATAAAACATTCAATAAATACCTGTAGTTGCCTTTAGCACACTGAGGACAACAGGAACTGGAAGGTATTCATCTGATGCTGTAAACAGATGCCTTTAACACAATAAATCTATTGACTGCTAACATTCGGGTTGGTGCTATAGGTATTGCCTGTTTTATTTTACCTCAATTTGTATTGCATTCTTTAAGAAGGGAGAGGAGTCCCAATGGAGCCCTCAGAAAGAGAGGAGGGCTGTTCCTGGGGATCTTATAAGTATACACAGGGAGAGATATTTAGATGGCAGGGTGTATTACCTACAAGGAGCTGGAGAGATAGAAACACTTAGAAAATCCACAGCCATGTCTCAGAGGCAACTCATAATTTTCTAGGGACTAAAAGGAAATTTTTCACTTTGTTGCAGCTCAAGAAGTTAATGCATAGCTTGAAACCAAGCCTGAAACTAGCAACTCACCTGTAAAGGCACAAAATGATTACTTGACTTCTGAATTTCTGTTCTCTCTGACCCAATCACGGAGTTGTCTCCATTTAAAAAGTATTAGAGTTCTTTTGAGCTGAATTACATTAATCTTGAAACCCCTTCAGTCTCCTTTGGGGAGTTTATAATAAAGAGGTCAATACAGGTATTCTGTAAAGCTCTGACCAAGCTATGGCCCCACACTACTTTGTTAGCATCTCATAACAGAAGAAAACTCATCTGGACTTTCTTCACTGAATTATATGTTGTCATCAAATTGGGAATAAAGACTTTGTTCAAAAGTCAAACAGAACTGGTAGAGAAGTTAATGGAGAAAGAGACACTGAGAACTGTTAGAAAGTCCAGAGCCAATTTTGGAATTAGTCAAAGTACAAATTTTCACTTGAATAACCCTCAGTCCACAACCCATACGGTTACAAAACATTTGACAGAGCAATGCCCTAGCAGAGACCATTAGCAAGGTGGTAGGAACAGTTTCAAATTTACCCAAACATGAATTATTTCCTTAATACAAGTGTAAAGAATAATAATAAAAATAAAACCCAAACCTTAAGAACTGCATTTCTATCCTCTGAGAAAGCTCTCACACAGATAGCATCCTGCTTAGGGTCCCAGGAAGGCAATAGCACCTGGGTAATTTCTGTAATGCTCTAGTGACTGCTTTAGCTAGGAAAAAAAGCTTCCTGTAAACTCTGTTAACTACTGCATTGAACTTTAAAAGGTCTTTTCCAGTCAGACGTTTATTTACAACATTCCCACCCTCTGAAGGGAAGAGCCAGCAGAGTGTGCATCGCTGTGTAGGGGCCATAGAACCACATGCTCGAGCCCATCAAAGCCAGAAAAGAAAAAAGAGCAACCGTATAACACCTTCACTGCAGAAAGTCAGGACACCAAAGTTACAAAGCATTAAGTTGTGCGCGTACAGGCAGAAGCATACATGGGATACCTGTAAAATCTGAGGGACAAAAGGCAATAGGCTACTGTCATTTTCATCTGACCACCTCCAGCCCAGATTTTTACACTGTTAACCATAACAGATTCCCAGCTGCTGGGTTCCTGAATTCAAAGCCATCTCCCCTTCTAATAAAATAAGAATCTTGAAAAGCACAAGAAAGATGACACTGACCTTTAGAGACCTATTGCAACTTTTAATTTTTCTTCCAAAGCAGGAAAAACACAAAAACATTTGCACTCGTATGCTTTTATTGCAAAGTAGTCATAACAAGTGTCACCCAAGATGATAGGGAAGTTTGAGAAGGAGACAGATCACCTTCTGAGCAAGTCCAAGCCTATATTTGGTAGTAATCACTTAGTGTCTCCAGGCAGGTTTAGCCTTCAGAGATCTGAACTGAAAACACTTGCTAGTTAGCAAGTGATCCAAGTGAGTTTGTTTTAAAATGTAGAGACCTCATCACATAAAACTGCCATCAGAAATATTGTTACAATGTGTGGAAAGAAGCATTACCTTGAGTAATGGAATTAGACTCTTTCCGTTAGGTGTTTGTATTGGACATAGAACCACTGGTGAATGAGAACCTTATTTTGCCTTGCAACAGCTCGCTTCATTTTCTTACACAAGCTACACACAGTGAGAGAACATGAGGAAATTCAAGGTTGACACAGGGATGGGCAGATCAAGGACAAAGTTTAAATTTAAAAATAGTTGAAGGACGAAACACTTGGCCTGACCTTCTGCTATCCTGCACATGTTCTTAACAAAGTATTCTTATTCACTCAGCTGGCATTAAGAAGCATTTTCTACTGAACTTGTGTGGAACAATGGTGACTGAGTGAATGATTATGTTAATCATACATCAGTATTCCCAATAGATATTATACGGCATAAATCCCAGGCTCCTTCCTGTTGAGAAGGCACTACTGCAAAAATGAATCACAGTCAACAACCAACTGTTTCAAACATTACTTGTATTCTACATTTGAACTCTAATTAAATTGCCTTGAACTTGCATTAAAAAAAAGTATTTTCAAAATACTGTTATGACTATTTACAATATTGATAGTTCTTTACTTAGCATATACTGTGCTTGTATAATAAACCCTGTTTTAACAGAGCTATACAAATTATGATAATGACAAAACACTGCTGGACTACAAGCAGTTATAATACTTTAATCCTTCAGTGTGACACTGCAGGAGTGAAAAAATATGGTTTTGTTTTAGTGACTGCTTGGCTGTCATACAGAGTAGGATTCCACACACCTCTCTGTCCCCAGCATTTGAAATTCTGAAAACGGAATCTAAGGTCATGGTATGAATTATGTAGAAGATGCTAACAGATTTTATTTTTTTTTTCCCTCCCTTGGGAGCAGAATTGAATGAGCAAGGGGAGAGGTAGCAGAACAAAGACGGCAAGTATTTAGGGTTCCAGTCCGGAGTCTGTGCCCACAGTGTGAGATCCAGAAGAATCATGCTAGATGAACTCTGATAAGCAATAGTAAATATCATAATGAATATCCATCAAAAAACAGTCCTGCTATCTCATAAGAACCATCTGATACTGTGTCATGATAGCCTATTAATGAAGGGTAAGACGTTGACTTGAATTACCTTAAGCCTTCAATGTTTAAGAAGTGTTATTTTTTTCTTCGTGCAACTAGGCTTGAAGCTGTCTTTAGCCATTTCTGATCTAAGATTATGGGTAGCATTAAATCTGTTTAGGGTGCACTCTGAACACATTAACCTCAATTCACTTATATTTAGACTAACTTGTAGTTGCAGAAGATTACCTTCCAGCAAGCTTAACAAGCAGATAAAATTTGGTCATGGTACAGATAAAAGCCAGCTAAAATAATGCAATATGTCTTCATATTAGTGTTTTTCATAACACAGCATGACCCTCTGAATTCCCCTATAATGTACAATTTCTGGTATCTGCAACAAAATCCATAGTGTAAGTATCCAGGAACATGGCAAGAAAGATTGCTTTGGACTGGGCTACTATGCATGTGGGAGGAAGGAATGTGTAATGACCCACTCAAAAAAAACCAGGTTCAGCACGAAGGAGGAGATACAAGTAGAAACTTCCACACTTAGAGTTCTGGCTATATGAGATAAGGTAGTATTTAGATACACTCACCTAGACATCTTTTAATGTTTGTTGTGTTTGCATTAAAGTAAAAGTTATGTGTCTTAAGGGACTGTCTCTTCTTGCACTGCAGGCAATAGCAAAGTTCCTGTTGTTTCAAAGAAACAAGGATAAACAAAAGCACAAATACACCTAGCAAGTTTCAAACCAAGTTACTGGGCTAATGATTGATACAGTAAAAGTATAGACAATTTCGTCCACCTCTTTTCTAAGGAGGAAGTAATGAATACTTAAGCCATTTTCTTATAGCTATCTAAGCTCAGAGTATCCCTACATGAGCACCATTTTCACCAGTAGAGGCTGTTTCCTAAGAGGAGTCGTCTTTAAAAAAAGCTGTATATAAGGAGTTTTTAGCTAACAAACTGTTATAAAGTGCATTTATATGCAGAATGTTTGAGTGAAATGAGTTACTAGCCATTAACTCCCTAGTACACTTTAAGAATATGTAAATGTAAAAGCATTTTCTGTAAATATCAATCACATTTAGAAAAGTTGTATATGGCTATTAAGAAGCCCTGTAAAGTACAAATACCACTTCAGGTTATCTAATAGTATTATAGCTATCTAATGAAGTTTGAAATGAACCTGTCTGGATTGCTAACTCATTCTGTGGCAAAGAATAGGGTTTTTTTCCTTGTGTTTATTCCTTTTTTTCTTGTATGTTGAACTGATTTGAATAGATTTCTTAGATTAGCTGAGATATTACTGCATGAGTACTCACTAATCTCTAATTAGCATTTTTAAATCCTTACATTCTGAATTAAACATGCATGAAGTCTAGTCTCTGTAACTGCAATTAGAGTCACTTATTTAATACATTTTGTGCTAATGAGTGTGTTGTTCTAAAATTGTTTATCATTGGATATTTCACAGAAGAATGATTGAGATGATAAAAAGTATATGGCAATATATATTTAGAAGACTTTTTTAGTAGCAAGGTGATTTTGTCTTTTTTTAAAAAAAAAAAAAAAATTCCTCTGATTTGATATAAAACCAACATTAGCCCCAGTTTTAGCAACCCAGCAGTTTATCCAAATCGCTCATTATGATAAAGACTGATAGACCTCTATCTGCAATAGAGGGCATTCTGCCACGAAATTGTGGCTGTGACATTTCTGTTTATTGAAAAGAACCGAAAATTCTTATTCCCTTCTCTCAACTAATATAAATTTTTAAAACAATGAGGAGTTTGCACTCCTGTAAGTCTCACTGTACAGATTGGTGGAGTTCTGCTCACTTCCTGCTTTTAAAGATAACAAAAATTCTGCCAAATAACAAGAAGTTTCTCTATAAAGGTCCTTTTACATAAAGCAAGCCGCCAAAGCCAAAACCAGTGCAACTCTGTATTTAACATCTGGCTAACATAATGCAGATATACTGAATCCAGAGAGAGCAAAGATCTGAGCCAGATCTGGTGTCCAGTTTTCTAGACTAGACAGGTCTGATCAGTCTGTACTCCTGTGCCTTACCACGGTTGCTATTTACATTTTAGACTTAAGCTGAGGACTGAGGAAAATTAAAGCAACTGTTGCCCAGCTATTTGCCAGGAAAGCTCAAGAAAGAGAAATAAGTTTAAGATGCCTAGGTGCTCTGGTTGGTACCTTGTCTTTTGACCAGTGCAGGAATATAGAAAGGAGGACATGCCTGCAGCTTGAACAGCTGTGCCAGAGAGGCTCGACCATTTAGGTCATTTCTTTGTCACTGGGAAGAGTCCAATTTCTCAACTGTGTATTTTGGGAGCATAATGAAGGTGATAAGGGTAGGCTGTTTATTCAGCTGTTAGATCTTGCAACTGGGTAGCCCTGTAATACATTGTCAGCAACTGGCCATACGCTGCGTACTGAATTTGCAAGGCCTCAGGACTGAGCTTTGTCACAATTGCTTTTTCTTGACCTGCCTGAAGCATTTTTTCACTTGGCTTAGCTATGACTTTTTTTTTTTTAATTAATCAGGTATCTATTGCTGTTTTGTTTTGCTGTTTGTCTTTATATTGTACAATCACATCTTTATATAGATAGTAGTAACAAATAGTTATTCTTTGCAAATATCTCATTCTACAACTTACATAACAATGTAGTGCAGAGAAAAGAGGCCTGGTATGACAGCAGAGGCCTTGACAAGTGAAGACAGGATGAGGTGTAGGTATACGTCTTGTACAGGCATAGAATCATAGAATCATTAAGGTTGGAAAAGACCTCTAAGATCATCAAGTCCAACCACCAACCCAACACTATCATGCCCACTAAACCATGTCCCTAAGTGCCTCACCTACACGTCTTTTAAATACTTCCAGGGATGGTGACTCCACCACTTCCCTGGGCAGCCTGTTCCAAGGCCTGACCACTCTTTCAGTGAAGAAGTTTTTCCTAATCTCCAGTCTAAACCTCCTTTGGCGCAACTTGAGGCCATTTCCTCTCGTCCTATTGCTAGTTACTTGGCAGAAGAGACCAACCCCCACCTCACTACAACCTCCTTTCAGGTAACTGTAGAGAGCAATGAGGTCTCCCCTCAGCCTCCTCTTCTCCAGACTAAATAACCCCAGCTCCCTCAGCCGCTCCTCATAAGACTTGTGCTCCAGACCCTTCACCAGCTTCGTTGCCCTTTTCTGGACCCACTCCAGCACCTCAATGTCCTTCTTGTAGTGAGGGGCCTAAAACTGAACACAGTATTTGAGGTGCGGCCTCACCAGTGCCGATACAGCACTGGGATGAGGCACGTGCTTGACACTGGAAACCCCACAGCTATAAACAACTCTGTAGTCAGTTAAGGAAATGCAGGCTGGATCTGGACAAAACTGGGATCTCTCTTATCAGATACCCCAGCCCACAAAAGGAAATGGATCACTAGGAACTCTAATTACAATTCCCATGAGACATCACTATAGCTTAGGAGACAGAGATTAGCTTCAGACTAACCTGTATTCAATCTTCAGACTAATCTGTATCTATTCAAGTGAAAATAAAATGTCTCAGCATCTCTAAATCGGTCTGTTTGTTCACCAATTTCTGCTCTAGAAAAAGAAGTATTCTTATTTTTTTCCCCAAAATTATATGACTTCCCTCCCGCAGAGGGCCTGAGGAAGACTGATTAGTTGGAATCAGCTCTAATAGCAAGTCTTGAAAAACCATAATGAAAACAACTATATCATAATGCAGTAACTTTCATCAGCCTGCAAAGTGGGGGTTTTTTGTTTGTTTTAAAGAGACCTTACAATGATGACCAGTATTTGAATGTAATGTGGGACATAGAGTTTTGATGGCAGAAAATAGTTAAGTTGTTCTTGCTTTTATATTAACTAGGATTGAGGACAGTGATGAACACTTTCCCCCCCACCATTTTAAACCTAACAACCAACCTGAAGTGCTAAGCAAGAAATGTCCAAAGCTTCTGGTCCTCAAAACAGTATTCTGAAGATTTCTTATGGTAACTGCCCACCTTCACAGTGCACATTGTAAATCTCTAAAGCAATTCCCTGTCCATCCTACTAAGTCATCCCATCTCCACAAATTTGACCTCAAATTCTACATGCACTGCTTCATCCTCTCAAGCCCGTCTTACCAAGCATGTCCTGCTTCATGCAGAATATGCAAAGTGTGCTCAGACATCCCATTTCCTGGGTTTCCTACATGCCTATTAAACATTAACAAGGCTCCACCATTAGTTTTTGCACTGCCTCTCCTTTCTTGCAGTCTTTATTCTGCTTCTGGCTCATGAGAAGCAAGTTGCGATTTCATCTAAACTACCCCATACACAGCTCAGGAAATTTACAGGCACACACATGCAGCCCAGAACAAGCCTATCCTCCTACAGCTGGGTGTCTTCACCTATCTTTGCTGTTGATCAGTTTATAAGACTTCAGCGTGTATAAAACAGCCAAAGAATATAAAGGGACATTCCGTTGGTGAATGAGGTTAAGCACTGAGTTAGATAGGAGGAAGGAAGTTGGAATTAATTTTTCCAGTCTTTTTTTTTTGGTACAATGTCATGATATTGCTTGTATAAGGGAGTTTTGAAAGTGTCCAGAAGACACATTCTTAAGAGAACAGTGACTGAAGGAAAAAGTTTTTTTGTAATTAACATTTTAAGGTTCAAAACAGTTCTTATTTATCCTTCTTGTATTGAAAGCAGTCTTTCATTTATTATAAGGGCTGGGTTATTCCCCTCCTCCACCCAACCCCAAGAAAAAGTTATAACTTTTTTAGTTCAATGTTTTCTATAATTAAAAAATGACAACTAGAAGTGTCTTCAGTGAAAATGTTTCCATTAATATTTCAGCTAAGCTTCGCAGCAAGACATACCTGTTAATAAGTACACAAAGAGGTCATTAAAAATGCTTGCAATGAAATGGTTTTCTGATAACAGTAAATGTGAACATTTTCTTGGAATTAATTTTATGCATTTCTTGAAATCTATATATGGAACAGAGGGAGGATGCCTTTCCAGCAATTAAAGAGTCAGCCCTTCTACTACATTGTACATATGGAGTTGCCTTCCTAGTTCCATTCCAGTTGGAATTAAACTGGTTAACACCCCAAGATTTCCTGAGTTTAAGATAGAGCCTCTTGTACATTAAGTTCTCAGAAGCACAAGAGATGTTGCATTTTTTCCTGCTTCTGCAGAATGTGGCTACCTTTGATGAGGACTGACATGCAAACATCAGTACACAAGTAAACATCACCGATCTGTATGTTGAACAATTCAATCCAAGAAGTTTTTAGAAAATTAACATAGACTAAGCCATTCCAAAATCAAGAAGGAGAGGAAAGAAAAAAGAAAAAAGCAATGGAAAGTGTGAAGGCCCCGAGAGGCTTGCCCACATTTTCTGTGGGGAAAAGAGGCATACAAATGACAAATGGCAATATAAACCAGACACAGGCATACAATATCTTGTCAGTTCTGATTGCAGCTGAACTCATCAGGATTGATTCAAGTACAGGGTATGTTGCTGAAGGTATGTCAAAGTCAAACTAGACAAAAACATGGAAATTAATATTTCAATGGGCTTAACATCAGTTTCCTAAAGATTTTCACAGGAAAAAGTCCCAAAGTTCATCCAAAGACTTGCTACAAATTTGTAAACCCATCCTCCCCCTATCTGCAGTGAACTTGCAGAATTTAACAAAAGCCCCTTTATTCTCTGTGTGAGGTCTGCATATTTTGGAGGATTTCATGCAACTCTTTAAAAACTTTGAAAATCAAGTCATAATCTATATATCTAGACAATACTGAAATCAATAGTAGAAGACTATTTCTGCCAATATTTATTTATGCAATATAATTTAAGTTCAATTTTTGTACAAATTCCAGGTAAGCCTAGCTAGTCTAGAACATTATCTGCTTTGAGAATAATGATCAGAGACTGCTTCTTTTCTTTAGATAGGAAGCAATGTTTTGGAAGAAATATTTGTGAAAACAATGTCATGAAACATTATAATTATGTAAGCCCATAGTATATTGCCAGAAAAATGTGAATGGATATAAAATGCAGTCCTATGACACAAAGTTACATTGAATCTGGTTTGCTCTTAGGAATCCTGTGCCTCTTTCAATTTAGTTAATTGGAATTAATCATGTTATTATGAAAGCAATTTACTTTGAAGTGGGATTATTTAAGTGTCATGGGCCATCAGCACCTCTAAAATGGTCTATCATGTTATTAAGAATCCACCAGAGATTAGGCCCCATGGCATAACATTACAGGGTTTCTTAGTTCTAAAAATTAGAAAATAAGGATTTCCATTTTCAGTTTTGGAGAGACACAACACTAAGTTTTATTGTCTTCAGAATGAAGTTGTTACAGAATGATATCTTTATTTAGGAAGCAATCAAAAAAGATAGGATGAGACAAGAATCAGAAAATTTTCAACGATCTAGTCATAACTCTGGATAAGACTGCTAACTCTGGCTGAGGATATACTCTGCCCCATCATCCAGATCATTAATGAAGACATTGAACAGGACTGGACCTAGTATCTACCCCTTGGGATACACTGCTAATTACTGTCCTCCAACTTTTCCTCCCTTTGGTATGGTTGCTGTCCAGAAAGTTACTTGGGGTAACTTCTGTGACTAGAGCTTATTATCCTTTACTATGCCAGTTGTCCAGATTCACAAGCTGAATGCGTGGAACCTGTATGTTTATCTGAAGTCAGATAATTGATTTCCACCTATACCCAATCCTATTTGTTTTAAAGTTGTAAAATACTTCCACATTTCTTTAAAAGCTCACTGAAATTTAAAACAAAACAAAATACACCCACACAAACCACACATCACAATTCCCCTCCCCCAACACCTTTTATTAACTTCAATAAACTTTGATAAGATCCCATCTTTATACGTTTAAAGCAGCGGTGTTTTTTGTAGCTAAGAAACAGCTATACTGTCCTTTCTCGTAACAATTAACTTCCTCCCCTTCCCTATTTAACTGCGCACCATCATCCAGTCCTCAGAGAAGTTACCCTTTCCCATCCCACTTCCTCCTAAGCAACTTTTGCTAGCTGTTGGGAATTAATCTGAGAAAAGAAGCAGTGGCTATCTCATCAGATGCTCCCTACCACCTCCCAACACTCCAACAGTCTGTAGGACCTCAGGTGAAAAAAACAAAACAACACAGTCTCCTGCCAGAATTTAAGCCTTCTAGCAAAGCAAAGCTAATACATCAGCTGGCCTGTCACCTAACAAATATCTCACCAATTGTTAAAAGCATATACTCTAAGAACACTTACAAATGTACTAGCAGTACTTATTCTAAAGCTCTTTTATATATCTGGAGCCCTCATGAAGAATTAAGTTTTCTGAGAAGGTGTCTCACCCCATCCCCTACTGTTCCTGCTAGATCAGGACCTTTTTAGTCACATTCCTATCAACACAGAAGCCCCTTTGGTGACATCAGTCAGCAAAAGCCATGCACATGGATATCATATTACAAGTATAATGTGAATTTCAGAACACTAAGCTTCCCTTTTTACTGTGATGGCTATTAAGTAACAGGATCAGCAGACACCATACAAACACTGGCTGAAGTCCTTGTACAGTCATGAGCAAAATAGTACTAAAAGGGAGGTGAAAAACTGTAACTATTAATATATATCTCACTGAGAAACCTGACAGTATTTTCCAAAATTTGACACAAAGATCAAGTGTTCAAGACTTAGATATGTCCTATTAAAACTGCTTATATTAAACATTTTATTAGAAAAGACTCATATTTTCCTTATTCATAGGGTGGGGGGCGGTGGTGGTGAGGGAATTCCTTGAAAAAGGGAGGCTGAAGAACATATTTTCAATAGAAGAGAAAACTCTAATGTTGTCCTCAAAAGGTACAATGTTACCAGATCCTGCATTTTCTCACTTAACTGTGGTCTGTAACTGTAGATAGAGGGAGTCATCTCAACTGCTCTTAAGATTCAAATCTTTTATCCCCAGTTCCCACAGCCCTCACCACAGTATCTTAGTGCCCCAGATGGATTTACTCATTTTGTGTAATGCATTTATACCCTTTACAACATGGCTCACATCAAGATTATCATAAGCTTTATTTAAAGACAGGAAACAGAAGCACAAGAGTGCTAAGAACCAGAGCAACAAAAGGACTTGCATGTCACTAGGTTGGCCATTATGCTATATTTTCCAGGATTTTTTTTTTTTCCTCTACTCATTTGTGAAAAAAATGTTGCTGTGGTTAAGCCCTCATCAGATCTGGCAGGTCTGGCTCTTCAGGTAATGTATTCTTAACTTGTACACACTGAAATGACTCCAGTACTTCAGTAATCTGTTGCATAAAGGAGCGAGAACTTTTAGACATGCTTAACATATATTTGGGAACTTAGGAAGCAACCCTCTAACCTCTGTGGCCTACCAGATAAGTTTTATGAAGCTGAATTTTGCACTCTATGCATATTTATGTGTGATAACGTTGTATTATGGACAAAAAAATGTAAAGCCAGGATGGCAGTAGAAGCCACCCTCTCTCCACCCCACCCCCCACCAGCCCCCCACTTCCCAGCATAAGCAAAACCATGAAAAAGTGTTACTGGTCCCTAAAAGAATGTAACCTTGAGCACTAGGTACAGATTTAAAGAATAATAGAGAGCATACATCCAACATCCACGAATGTTGGCACAAAGTAGCACAAATAAGAAAGTGCAACTCCAGTTGCAGTCCTCCAGTTACAGTAACAGAGACAGAAGAGAGGAATCACTCCAGCGTCATCTCTCACAGCTCAGGACACAAAAACAGATCAACACTACTACTACTACATAGATTAAGTCAAGGATAACATTAACAACTGCCAGCTCCTTTCCTGCCCTCACCCCGCTGAAAGAGCTTCAGTATTCATCTCTCACAGCATTTTGCTGACTCAGCAAATGTAAGTAATTTAAAGTGTCTCCCTACACCTTCCAAATCACCTTTCCCCAACGCAATGATTGATAATCACAGAACTGTGTCAGTGTCAGTTCAGCTGCAGCAGTGTAGATGATAATATGTTGATTCCACTTGACTTTTGGGCTAAACCAACTAGGCCTAAAGCTGCTTAAGTACATAAAGCCCTTCCAAAAAAACAGTTCCTATTGATGATTTACCACCTCAGCAATATTTTTAACACACAGAAAAAAAAAAAAAAATAGCTAGTATTGACAAGGATTCACATATGAGCTGTTTAGGAAAAAATATTCCAAACAAAGAAAGAGTAAGAGTAAAAAACTAAAGCATCATAACAATGTGGTAGTGAACATGTACATCAGGTAGAACGTGAACAGCACTACAGGTAAAATACGAACTTAAACACTTGGTGTTCAAGTTGACTGTATATATTCCAGGAGAGAGTCATTGCTTTGCAGTATCTCAGTGTAAAGTACTCCTAAAAACAGAAATATGATGAAAAAAGAAATATGTGTCAACCTCAACAGATAACTACTAACAAAAGCCGTAACCATTATTAGAAAAAAAAGCTGGAAATCCTGCAGTCTTGTGAACAGTGAAACATCATCAGCTCTTGCCACTTGTCATAATGTGACCGAATCTAGCATAAGATCAGTACAGTAATCACCGAATCACTGGAGAAAGATTTCAGTGCAAAACATAGTGATTTATCCATGAAGGTAACCAACCACACAAGGAGCCTTTTGTTGTTAAAGCAAAAAAACTCCTTCAACACAGACAGCAGACAGAAGGTAGAACTTTGTACTATTAAGTTCTACTTTGGTTTAGCAGAAGCATTGAAAGTTTAGTCTTAACTACATTAACAATATAGTAGCACTTCAATGACCAAGGATTTTCAAGTCAGTAAAGGATGATTAGAGAAACTTTAGGAGAGACTGTCTTTTCATAGCAGCTTTTACAGTGCAGTCAAAAAGCGCCAGTCACAAGGCTCCATCTGCTTTTGCTCATTATTTGAAAGGTAGGGTTAGAAGCTGCAGATGACAACACAATATAAATGAGACAGGACTTTTGGATACGTGTACCATGAAGAACCTTTGTCACGGAGAAATGCAAACTTCAAAACTAAATCTGGATGGTCTTTACTGCCTTGAATGCTGTGCAACAATGCTACTGGTAACTTTGAGTATAATCCTGTATTAGTTTACCATTTATAAAATTGAAGGGTGGGTAAAAGCTTAAGCTTACACACTTATCTGTTGACTAGCAATTGAACGCAAAGGCCTGGCTTAATTTCCAAATTACAAAAGAGTGCTTAATGGACTGCTTTAGCTACAATACTAGGCAGCATTGCTATGTGAATAGCTCCACGTTTAAAGCCTTGCTGATTCTAGTTAATGCACGAAGGCATCTATCTCGTCTTTGTGATTTGCATCCAAATGTTCTATTTGTGCTTTTGCCAAACACTACCTCACTTTTGCAACTGCTAGACCAAGGAGTAATTGCTAATTTTAGGATGATTTATTTACAACAAACATCGATGTGTTTACTTGAAGTGATTGACAAATCACACAAATCATCAATGCATGAATTTTTGCAAGAGCTTCAACATGCAACGTGCCCTTGAATACATTATTGCGGTGTGGGACTTGAGAACTAATGATACAACAAAATGGTGTTTGGAAGGAATGAATCCACTGCTTTTAAAGCTTTGAAAAACAAAGCTCAAGTAGTAATTCTTGGACAAACTGTTGTGTTTGATGAATTAGAGATAGATACTCTAGAACTTGGATTCACCTAGAGTTAGAGGAAGATGAATGAAACCAACTTGCTGAAGAACAGCAAAGGGAAAATGAGCTCGCAGAAAAGAAGAATGTGTTATAAGAATGTGTAACAAGAAAGGTTGAAGTTTGTTCTTACTAAAGAGGGTAGATCAGTTTGTAATGGAAATGTATCACAACATGAACTGAAGTTGAATTTGTGTTTAAAAAAAAAAATGATGGGGCTGTAAATGAACAACAGTAACCCCCTCAAAGTGGCTATCTCCCACATAGTTTAATCCTCCAATACAGCTAATGTTTCTTCTTCTGCTGCTTCAGGTGGAAGTATGCTGTTTCATATGTAGAAATTACAGTGGAGTAGGCAGAGCAGAGAAGAAACCTCAGCTGTGGCTAGTGATAACCCAGAGAACTACTCGTCCGCCTCTACCAACCACATCAGCTCTCCAGTAGGACTGACCATACTTTTACAGTGTCAGGAACATATTCACACAACTACATTTTTTTTAAAGGTGCATTTTTTAATTACATTTATTATCATGTAGCCTAGTTAAAATTAGTCATTGCTTTCTTTGATTTAAGTAATTTTTCATCAAGTGTGTGGGGATATGGCAGGAAGTTTAGTCAAGGGGGTTAAGAAATTCCCTTATTTTGCAATAAATAATCTATAAATGCATATTTTCCTAAAACCACGTTCCCTTAGGGATGCATCTGTCAGCATTAGAGACAGACTGCTACATACTGGGTTGAGCACAGAGCTGTGGGAGCTACCCTGCCATGGCAGGACATAAGGGCTTCAGCGTATTGGCGCTACGATTGCCAGGTGTATAAAGGCAGCTCACAACCAGCAGGGGCCAAGTGTTAGTAAATATATCCAAACTCATCCAATATATCCAAACTCATCCAATTAAGCACTATGTCTTTAGCCTCTATGAGACCAACTGGAGACTACAGAGTTGCACAAGTCTTTTTCTATTTGTTCAGAGCCATAGAGCCATTTAGTAGAAATTAATTCTTAGAAATACATGGTTTTAAACAGGAACCTAAACACACTGATAGCACAGCAGATACAGCCAGTTGGGAATTTGTTTAGATAACATTTAGACATCAGGGTACATGAATATAAAAAAAAAAAAGAGCAGATTAAATATAGCATGCACTGGACAGAACTTCTCTGTGAAGTCAATGAGTAAAACTGAGTATTTGCACAAGTGTTTTACAGTCACAAGCATCAGCAAATTTATCTCTTCATGCAAGTGTACAACTAAAAGCACAAACGCATGAAACTTCCTTGCATTCTGTCTTAGGAGTACAACAGCAGTTAAATGTTTACAACCGTTGACTTCAGATTTCTTCCTCAACTTCAAAATATTTCATGCTGAGAAAGATGCATTTTTTTTCCTCAGTCTAGAATGACTCAAACAGAAAAAAAAAATTAAAAATCACTTCACAGCCTAGTAGAACACCAGCCAAAACCAATTCAACATTAGAAGACATACCTATAAAACAAAAGCCACTCTATTGCATACTTTCTTAAGTACTGCTTTCTTCAAGAAAACCTTTTTGATTCACTCCTGAAATTTCTCATTCCGTCTTCAGGATCTCAGCCACCATTCACTCATCTCATAAATGCCAGATCCACTGTGTCAGATTCCCACATTATACTCCAAATAGAAAGTTAAGTCCTAGGGCAAGCCTGCACTACCCCTTTCCCACATATCCTTAGCAGGAAACTTCTCATTGTTTTTTGGTTCCTGACTACAGTTCACTCACCTCATGAAGGCCAGGCCTTCTTCCCATACTATATTTCAAAGAGAAAGCAGAGTTTCTACTACATTAAGAAAAAAAAAAAAAACGAACCACCACCCCACAACAAACCCCTTCTCTGAATTTTCATATGCAATGAACAGAAACTTGAACCATCTCTTTTTTGACTTACAAAATAAGTAACCTTTTTTTTTTTTAATTTGCTCAAGACACCTGGTGACCATTTGCTAATTGAAGCTAATCAACCAATTTATACTTTGTCACCTTCTTTGTTTTTAAATGCTAAGAGGGTTGGCTTGTTTAATGTATTTTAGCTCAATTGTATAGAGAAGAGGCAAGGCAGTTCTCTTACTGAGAAGGCATTTAGGTTTTTTTGCAAGTCTTTTAGATTTTCTTCCTTTTCTATACAGTGCTAGCATTACCTGATTTCAGCTATTGAGTACTTGTTTGAATATTGCAGCATTATCTACTGCATCTGTCTTAGTCTCAGATAATAACTTTGCTATAAAATAGAAGGCATATATGATGCCTGACTGAATTATTTCCAAGCACTAACACTTTCTATAAGGAAATAGTTTCAAACAAAATAATTTATTCTTACTATATACTCTGCAACAGGAATCAAACCTGCCTTTATTCTGAACTGAAAAGTGTTATGATAAGAGATCTAAAAGTTCATTAAACATATATGATAACACTAGTAAACAAAACAGCCTTGATAGTAACAACTAAATGTCTATTGACTCCTTCAGAAGGACTGTGAATCAAAAACAGGACAATGTTTTGTCCATGTGTTTGGAGCATAGCACATCTAAAGGCAATAAACCGGGGGTGGGGAGGAGAGGAATTTAACCAATACAGACTATTTTGCTAATGTATTTATTGGATTGTTTAGATGATTTATAGTGTTTTCTACTTCTTGAAGAGTTACTTAAGTTCTCATTGTATCTTATCTTCTATTGCTAAAATTTCTTAAAACTTCAGGATAACCAACCATCTTATGGCACCTAAAGTAGCCCAATTGTTGCTTTCTGCCTTTTGAAAATTAAGTCCTTCCAAGAGGAAAACTCTACAATATTTAAAATCTAAATGTGCTAAATTTTGCACATCTAGCAGGCTCATCACTACTATAAATTGTATAAAAATTGTGGATTCAAAGTATACTTGTGTGAACATGGTTTTAAAGTACAGTGGCAACTTGAGGCAACAACTAAGTTCACTGTTAAATTTGTGGCTTGATGCTGAACACATAGTAGAAGTCCCTTTCTTGAAGAAGTCTATGGCGAAAGCAGAATTAGTCTAAAATTCCCAAACAGCCTGCAACCAGCAGTACAAAAGAGAACTTGGTTGTGTGATCCTGCATGCAGAGATACAAACCTTCCACAAACAGGTCTATTAAAACTTCCTATACACCAACCAGACCAAAACTGAGTGGGCAGGTACTGGAACTAAACATAGCTATTATTTAGGAAATGTGCAGGGAAGGAAATAGGAGCGGATGAAAGCATGAGATCAGAGTTGGAGGCTAGGAAGCAGAAATGTACACTATGCATCAGTAAGCATTAAGAGTGATGGATAGCTCAGCCCTTCTGAAGCCAGGAGTTATCTGCACAGCCAGTAGTATTCACCGCTGCTGAGAATGGAATTCACTGCATTAAGTTAGTAAACCCCTATGCAAGACAAAAGGGCAAAAGAAAGGGTTTACTACTGTAAGTCAACCATTCCTTCCAGAGAGAACATAAGTTGCACTAAGCTTGTATATACAGTGTATTTTGTTTAGTTAACTACTTCACATTAGCATAAGACTGTGGTAGAGCTGACAACTGACTTCGAGTTCTGTGATCTGCAACCTTGCTGTTTAAATATAAGGCTATTCATTCTCTGCAGAGGTTTGGGGTTTTTTAAATAAACTAGCTAATAACCACCTCTGGTAATTAATCTTGGAAAAACAGTTAAAGTCAAAAAACAAGTGAAGTTAATCATTCTTGACTTGCATTACAATCAGCCACTCACTGCTTAACTACATGAACTACCCAAGTCAGTTCTGAAGTTCAGCTTGAAAAAAGGGCAGAAAGAAGAAATGGTAGGAGTGGAGCAAGATGGCAAGTTTTAATTATTAAATGCAATTTCACTGGGTATGATGATAGATACAGATTCTTCTGTGCAGTTTCAGCTACAGATATGTGACCATATGCCACAAAATGGGAAATCTGATTGCTTTGCACACGTGCTGCAGGGTGAATTACTGGTAGTTTGTTGTAGTTCCCCTTATCCACTAGGAGGGTGGGATGTGGAATACCTTTATTTTTAGATCTTCACATTTTGAAACAGATATGTCTTTTCCTTAAGAAAACGTGCTGCATTCAGTCTAAAAGTCAATGCACACAAACATTTCAGAACATTGAGGCTTGATTTTAAATATTTTGGGCTTTATTCATTTTTAACTATTAATAATTAATACCATTGCAAAAATTTCAGCCAGCATTAGTGGGAAAAAATTCATTGCCCAGGTGGTCAAGAAGGTCAATAGCATCCTTGCTTGTATCAGAAATAGTGTGGCCAGCAGCACTAGGGAAATGATCGTCCCTCTGTACTCGGCACTGCTGAGGCCACACTTCGAATACTGTGTTCAGTTTTGAGACCCTCACTACAAGAAGGACATTGAGGTGCTAGAATGTGTCAAAAGAAGGGCAACGAAGCTGGTGAAGGGTCTGGAGCACAAGTCCTCTGAGGAGCGGCTGAGGGAACTGGGGTTGTTTAGCCTGGAGAAAAGAAGGCTCAGGGGAGACCTTACCGCTCTCTACAACTACCTGAAAGGAGGTTGCAGTGAGGTGGGTGTTGGTCTCTTCTGCCAAGTAACAAGCGATAAGACAAGAGGAAATGGCCTCAGGTTGCACCTGAGGATGTTTAGATTGGATATTAGGAAAAATTTCTTCACCAAAAGGGTTGTCAAGCACTCAAACAGGCTGCCCAGGGAAGTGAGTGAGTCACCATCCCTGGAGGTATTTAAAAGACGTGTAGATGTGGCACTTAGGGACATGGTTTAGTGGTGGACTTGGCAGTGCTAGGTTTATGGTTGGACTTGATGATCTTAAGGGTCTTTTCCAACCTAAATGATTCTATGATACTATGATCTTTGTGTCTAAATTTTGGAAGAGCTGTTAATAGCAGCTATCAATACCAAAAAAGTCACAGTCCCTAGGAGCATTTCAGAAGCAAAAAAACAGGTAAGAAGATAAAAATATTAGGATCTACATTTCTGATAATAGGAAGTTGAGCTAGTAGAGAAGTTACAATATCAGCTGATGGGTTGCCTGAGAAAACTGCAGAAGACAGTATGATGAAGCAAGAGACACCAACTTAACTTAGAGTATATGTTAAATGTGGTTGTAAATGATGTTGTATTTCGGAAATTCACAGGCATGAGATGGCGGTTGGTTCATTATCTAGGCCAATGCACTGGTTTACAGCAGTGTAACCAACTTAATTTCGAGTCTGTGTTAAATAATACACTATTATTGAACTAGCTGTTCATATCACCCCTGTGTTTTCCTAAGTACAACCTCCAAATCCAATTCCCTTAAACTCCCAACTACTTAAACTATTTTGTATCCCATGTGTTATTGCAAAGATTCCTACAGGACGGTGATGTCAGCTCTTGCTCCTCATTGGCACCATCCAAACCCTAACATAATCACTTTCAAACTATCTGAGTTTTCAGACAAGCACCAGCAAAGAATTTGAGGTTCTTTCCAGCTTTGTTTTAAAATACCAATTGCAGGAGCTGAGCTTGCCATCTGGTGCAGAGAATTTCTCCATGCTATTTGGTTCATAATGCCACCAGTCAGTATTGCTGAACAGAGGGGAGAAATACCAGTGTATCTCTCAGGCCAGATTCATTCCTCATTAGGCCACTTCCACAGATGGTAAAGCAGAACACCGGCTTTCCTATCCCCCTCTTCTCCCATGAAATGCTATTTATGTCTTACTGGTGATGCTTGTAATCACCTCTATTACCCAGCATGGTCTTTTAGCACAATGACCTTAACTACATTTAATGATTTTTCCATATGCTTTCAAAAGGCAGGTTTACATGGAAATCCGCAAATTGTACATTTTTGTTTTTCAACGTTAGAAGAAAGAACCTTGAATTAATACAACATGCTCATGCCTAGCCCTAGGGAGGAAATAAGAGTTGGCTTTACAATCAGACATATCTTTCAGAAATGTAAATTAACAACAGACTCCCAAAAGCTGTAAGTTACAGAGCATGACATGTTTATGAAGGAATTGTTTTCCGGCTCCAGTGTTCCCCAAAAGCTAGCAGTTCTTTCCACCTGCTTTCCCTTCCACTCTGCCTATCAGGTCATTTTAATTTTAGAAGCATTTCTCTTTCAGTTTAGAAGGACATTTAAGCAAACCACTGACAGCCATTTACAACCTTAAGGCCTTTGTTGACTCAAGATCAACAAATAAGACAAGACTAGCAAGAAAAAAAGATCACTTAAGAGAAAGCTTTCTATAACAACAGGAAAGGTAGCACCCAACTTTCCACCTCTAAAGCGCTGTACATCTTGGAAGAAACTAATTCATCCAGAAAACAGATACAAACTTTTACTTTACTTCTGCTTTTAGAACCTCCAAAATTTCAGTTATCCCTCCGACAAGGAAAAGGCTGTACAGTACCTTGTAAGACCCTCTCTTCTTTTTACTGTGATAAAGTATTGTCAGCTCATAAATAAAAAAAAAATCACTCTACCTCAGATCTGATCTATCACAGTAGTAGAAATCATAAATCTGCTGGAAACTCAAAGTTAAGACCCTAAGAGATACTTCCAATTTCTCTATAAAGTAAAAATCCCTAGAGGATTTCACAGCTCCCTCTCACCCCAGTAAATAAAATAATATAGAGCATAGATGGCTTTTCATTATTTGGGCTAATGAGTGGGAATAATCCAGACAGAGCAAGAAGAGTTAATACAAAGCATGTATAAAATAACTAAAATATTTTAGGCTTACTTTTGAAAACAAAGAGTTACAAGACAAACAGAAGCCAAATACCATTGAATGTCAAATAGATACTGTTTCTCATTACACTATGCATGCTGTCCAGGCTACACATTCAGGACTCCTGACCCTTTAGGAAAGGGTAAACAGCAATCAAAATTGTTTTCTTTAAAAAGAAAATTATAAATTAATTAGGTCAAGGACAGAATGGGCTAGCAGCCCAGAGAACCTTCAAAATTGCTGTAATCACTTTCAACAACTGGATGAAACAAAAATGGAGCTGTGGCTCTTAATGTTCTTCTAAAAGGCCTAGTAAAGTTTGTCAGGATGGCTCTGAAGAAAAATAACAGCTATGTTTAAGAGAATAGAGAACAGCTTTTCTTATTATGGCACCAATAGAACAAATAAAGTACCCAGCTCAACTCTGAAACTGTTCCTTCAGGCTGTGCTTGGACCATGAAACAGTCAGCACTCTGAGATGGCCATGCCTCAGACTTTTTCTCTGGAGCAAGTTCCCCAAAGACTAAAATGTCCTTAAACTTAAAAAACAACAACAACAACAAAACAAATAGGTTTTATTAGAGTAGAAGGAATACTTAACCTTTTATGCAGAGACACTCAGAGTGACTAGATCAATCAGAACAAAACCAACCAACCAACCAATGTTATAAAGTTGCAGCCAGGTTGGCCATGATAGACCAGGAACAGGATGGGCTGCTGGCTCCTGGACCGTCTTCAGGACCTTCCCTCTCTGACAAGCTCTCTTCCCTCCAGAAGGCACCAGCTCACTTGCATGGTCTCCTAAAAGGAACATAAAATACAGCTGAGAGTATTGTGCATCACACGAGTCTTTATTACAGTAACATTACCCCTGTGTAACTACAAAATCTTGTGCATGGCTTAACTTTGCTGATATCAATAGCAACTTCTTGCTATGCATAAAAGAGTTAAGAATATACAGAAATGTTTGTAAGATCACTGCTAATAATAATGACTGACGGCTGAATTATGAAGATGGGCTTAAGGACAAGAAGAAGGGATGTTCATAAGTGAATCACTGAAAGGAGAAAAGACTTCTGAGAAGTTTTGCTCCATGTATGATCTGATTATTATTGCAAGAAATGCTTTTTTGTTCTAAAGCTTCTGTGAGTTAGACTGCTAAAAAGTACTGGTTTTGGCTGGACTAAAGATAATTTTCTTCATAGTAGCTTATATGTGCTGTGTTTTGAATTTGTGATGAAAACAGTGTTGATAACACATTGATGTTTTAGTTATTGCTGAATAGTGCATACACGGTGTTAAGGCCTTTTTTATTTCTCACTCTGGCCTACAGTTGGGTAGGCTGGGGGTGCACAAGAAGCTGGGAGGGGACACAGCCAGGACAGCTGACCCCAACTGACCAAAGGGATATTCCATACCATATGACATTGTGCTCAGCAATAAAAGCTGGCGGGGTAGTTTGATGGGGCTGCCGTTGCTCAGGGACTGGCTGGGCATTGATCGGCTGGTGATGAGCAATTGTTTTGGGATTGGGGTTTTTTTGCATCACTAGTTTTTCTTGGTTTTGGTGTTGGGTTTTCCTTTTTGTTTTGTTTTGGATTTTTTGGATGGTGGTGGTGGGTGTTTTTCACTTATTAAACTGTCTTTATCTCAACCCAAGAGTTTTCTCACTTTTACCCTTCTGATTCTCTCACCCATCTCACTGAGAGGGTGTGAGTGAGCAGTTGTGTGGTGCTTAGCTGCCTACCAGGATTAAACCACAACAAATACTCTTTGCAAATTTTTAAGTACTCAAGTAACACTAAAGAGTTTGTTTCACATTATATCTTCAAGTAGCTGAATGCAGTGTTTTAGTAATTAACTGGTTTTTAAGTGTTATTAGCTGATGCTTCAGTGTTATAGTGCCCTCCAGTATCATGGCAGATCACGTGTTTGTAAAACAAATATTTTAAATATTGATTTCAGAGCTACCAGAGATCCAATGGGTAGTGATATTCTCTTTATATTCTAATAAAACAAGAATGTACATCTTTGATTGCATTAGAGTCACGCTTGCAATCACATGGAACCATATGTCTGCTCTTTTTACATTAGTGCTTTGACTAACTTCATATGACTTCCAAAACTAACACTTTCACAGTCTCAAATTATAAGTTATTTTAGATGTATCTTCACAAATATTTGTTCAAAGAATGGGGTTTCATTCCAAACCTGAGTGAATTTTTTACTTTGGAGTACCATCAACCAGAGAAATTCAGACTCTAAGCATTCCCAGAATCCCTTTTGTCTTCTACTCTCTAATTACTCATGTTCATAAAATCTCAATCACTTGCAAATTTTCCTGACTAAATAATTTATCTTTCTCTGTAGTCTTATCCAACTGGAAGAGCAAGCCTACACATCTGTGTCTGGGCCTCTATGAATTATTTTCTGAAGATATTCAAACTCCCAGTAGTCCACAGGTCACTTTCCTTACTATCCTTATTCCACCTGTTGTTTTCTTTTTACCCTGCTGTGTCTGAACTGTATGTCCTTATCCCACCATGGCTGGTCCTGCAACTTTGTGCCCTACACAAAATACTTCCCCAGGAAATGGATGTTTTCCTGAAATCCACAAGTTGATTAGCCAGTCTTCTTTTCGTATGATTTTATGGGTGTCATGGCTGAGAATTAGACAATTTCACTGAAGGTCATGCATGATGCTAAGTCTTGTGATTAAGGAATACATATTGGCATCTATAGGTGGGCATCACAGGTCACTGAGTCCTCTTAAGGATCATAGTACAATTTAGGTTGGAAGACACCTCTGGATGTTGTATAGTTGAATCCCTTGCATAAAGAGCACTAAATTCAAACTTAGATGTGGTTGCTCAGGGCCTTGTCCAGACGAGTTTTGAAAATCTCTAGGGATAAAGGTTCCACACACTCTCTGGGCCCCTCCTCCAATGCTCATTGTGAAAACTTCTTTCTTTGTGTCCAGCTGGAATTTCACCCTTTGTAACTTCTGGCCTTTTGACCTCTTTTCCTTTTGCTCTGTCGATCTGAGAAGAGTCTGGCTCCACCTCTATAGCCCTCCTTTTGGGTAGTGAAAAACTATAATGAGATATCCATAGCCTTCTGTTTTCCAGGCTAAACAAATACAGTTCCCATAGAAGTTTCTCATATGTCATGTGCTCCAGCTCCCTGATCATATTGGTGGCACTCTGCTGAGCCCACTCCAGTTTTTCAACTTTTTTCTTCTGCTACACGTGCAAAGCTACAAACAATACTCTAAGTGTAGCTTCATGAGTGCTAAATGAAGGAAAGAGATGACAGTCCTTGTCCATGTGACTATTTACTTGTTATTACAGCCCAATATGTGATTAAACTTCACTGCTGCAAGGAAACTTTGTTTATTCATGTTCCATTCATCCCCCCAAACTCTCAGATTCTCTTTTGCATAGCTGCTACTTACTGTCTGGGTCCTCAGACTTCACAGAGATGTTCTGTCTGAGGTACAGGTCTTTGCATTTGTGTTTGTTGAAGTTCATGGGATCCATGTGGTCCAGTTCCTTCAGCTTGTTGAGGTCCTGACAAACAAATCTCTGAATCCACCTGTGAATACTACTTCAGAGCAGAATCTGAGGTAACGGGAATCCACAGAAGTGCAGGTTTAGTTAAATATGATCATTATTCATGCTTAAAATATTTGTGGATATGTCTCAGACAGACGACCCCCAATGTAGAAGTAAAAACTAGAAGACAGTCCTTTTCTGAATAGCTTCTAATCTATGTAAAGAGGGACATCATGGCAGCGTGGAGACAGACTGATGGGCATGTAGAAAGAAATAATGAGTTAACAATGGTTTGCATAACAGGTAGTTGTGAAAGTATAACAGGACCAAGCCATTGCAATTTCTTTGTAGACATTTTGTGCACCTGCTTTCAAACTCCCTTTTCCTCTGTGTGGAGGGCCTGTGTGGATAAATATGCTAGATTTGGAGGTGCCTAAACACTATAAAAAGAGAAGGAATAAATTACCTGAGACAGATAGTCTTTCAAACTGTATTTGGTTTGCATGGCAAGGTTTTGGTAGCGGGGGGGGGATGCGCACGAAGGAGGCTGTGGCCCTGTGGGGGACCCACGCTGGAGCAGTCTTTTCCTGAAGGACTGCACCCTGTGGAAAGGACACCGGTTCATGAAGAACTGTCTCCCGTGGGAGGGACCCCATGCTGGAGCAAGGGAAGAGTGCAAGGAGTCCTCCCCCTGAGGAGG
The DNA here is from genome assembly GCF_000690835.1 of Fulmarus glacialis. Lineage (NCBI taxonomy): Eukaryota > Metazoa > Chordata > Aves > Procellariiformes > Procellariidae > Fulmarus > Fulmarus glacialis. The sequence continues at coordinate 1,243 of NW_009223738.1, read as the reverse complement.
AAGGAGCGGCAGAGACAATGTGTGATGAACTGACCACAACCCCCATTCCCCATCCCCCTGTGCACCTGGGTGGGAAAGAGGTAAAGAAATCAGGAGTAAAATTAAGCCCGGGAAGAAGGGAGGAGTGGGAGGAAGGAGTTTTAAGATTTAGTTTTTATTTTTCATTACCCTACTCTGATTTGATTGGTAATAAATTAAATTAATTTTCCCTAAGTCAAGTCTGTTTTGCCTGTGACAGTAATTGCTGAATGGTCTCTCACTGTCCTTATCACAACCCATGAGCCTTTCGATATATTTTCTCTCCCTTGTCCAGCTGATGAGGGGAGTGATAGAGGTGCTTTGGTGGGCACCTGGCGTCCAGACAAGGTGAACCCACCACACAAATGAACTTTTAAAGGAAGAAAGATTGAATGAAATGCAGGGAATTTACAGAAAGGTTTATATAGATTTGCCAGAGAAAAATATATATCTTTGCAATATTAAACAATTTTTTATTCTAGTGAAGTATTATGGGCTAGAGCTGGCTGGAGAATGACAATTTAATCCGTGAGAAAATTTGAAGTGGCAAAATATGTCATTCTTCCACATCAAAATTGTGTCAGTACATTTTTGTTTCGGAGTGATCCAATTTTCTGGACCTTTTAATCATTCTTTTTATTTCTGAAAGTGATCAGAAAGCCCAGCTAGGTTTCAAAAACTTTCTTGTTGGGAACTTCATCAAAAGCAGTGTTTCCATAAATTGTGTTTGCCCTTAACAAAACAGCAAATTTAAGCCCAAAAGACATTTCTTTTAAGAGGGACCAATGCTATTAAAAATTGTGTAAGCAGAAAGAAAACAAATCAAGGGGGATATTTATTATCAGGAATACTTAAAAATTATTTTGAGTTGCTTCAGAGGATTCAGTCATGCATTGTGCCATGGATACAGGGGTCCATACAGAAAAATCCTGCCCAAAAGTTAGGTGGAGGGAAATTAGTCTGCAGTGACCTCCTCTTTTTTTTTAACACATAGGTGCTGCTACCGGAGACGGGTAACCCTGGAGAAGGGATTCATACAGTTAGTCAGATGAGTTCCTAATAGCTGGGGTTGATGTTGCCTATCTTGCAGTTCAGTTGCCTGTGACCCAAGGCCTAGCTTTAGTATGGGCACAACTGCGTAACCATGGCTAAGGCTTCTGAGGCAACTGTTTTGTGATTAGAGAAATTTACAGAAACACAGAATCACAGAATCATTAAGGTTGGA
>NW_009223737.1:0-540 GCF_000690835.1 Fulmarus glacialis | reverse complement strand
TGAACAAGTGGGGGAAAGTGTCCCACCCTATCTCCCCCATAAATTAATTGTCTGAGGAGAAAAGAGTGTAATTATTAATAGTTTCTAAGAGGTGGTTCCCGAGATACGGAGATGACGGCAATGCTGAGTACAGATACCAAATTAGATTCATGACCAATGATTTTATCCTATCATAAAACAGTGTTACACAGTGCAGCAAAATTATAATCTTGACCCAGTTCCGAGCAGTGTTAAACAGCACAACAGGGAATATATATTGAAAGCAAGGTATTACATAACCCAACATTGAAAGCCAGCCCCACAATTTTGAGAGCCAAAAAATCAACATTGTGACCAGTGACTGTTAAACCAATATAATGAATGCTTATAACAAATTTTGCCTTAACACACTTTGGTCAGATCTGTTGTTATGTCAACCCTTCATGCTCCACATTGGGCGCCAAAAAGGACTGTTGTGGTTTAGGCTGGCAGGCAGCCAAACACCACACAGTGACTCGCTCACTCACCCCCCCCACAGTGGGATGGGGAAGAGAATTAAAA
>NW_009223736.1:0-31487 GCF_000690835.1 Fulmarus glacialis | reverse complement strand
ATTCTATCATTCTATGATTCTATGATTCTTTCTCTGGTTTATTAGGTGGCTCCATAACCAATTGCACTGGCCCAGTAAGATGGGTACGGGAGAGTAGGCACCACTAAGCCAGCCCTGCCCTTGAGTCATAGAATCACAGAATCATCATTTAGGTTGGAAAAGACCTTTAAGATCATTGAGTCCAACCACAAACCTAATACTGCGAAGTCCCTCACTAAACCATGTCCCTAAGCCCTTCTTATCGTTCCTCTTTAGCAGTCCCCCGAGACTGCAAACATGCCTGCTTTCCTCCTGTATACAGGGGCCGTGTGCTGGCCACGGCCGTTTCTTTTACGGCTGCAGGGAGGGAAGCCCTGCTGAGCTGTGAGCGTGCTTCTGGTTGGCAAAGCACGGCCGCCGCTTCGGCTGCTGGAGAACGGGATGCGTTGAGGCCAGAGGCTGGCTGGCGGGGGGAAGCGGTGGGAGCACGTTGCTGCGTGCGGGGAAGGGTGAGGAGGCAAGACTGCCTCTGTCATCTGCAGCAGCCGGATCCTCCCGAGAGGTGGGGAGGCCATGGGCAATGGAGGCCCCTAGTCCGTCAGGTAAAATGGGTGGTGCTGGGGGAGCCCCTGCAACACAGGGGACCCTGGGCACCTCCAGCATTTTGGAACTGCCTCATTTTTTTGTTTCCAATCCTTTTTTTTTTTTTCTCCTTAGTATTTCTGGCTTGTGGAAGCCTTTCATCTTCAATCCTGTTTGCAGACTCAATGTTTGCATTGCGGCTCCTTTGCTGGGATAACCCGGCATTGTCGGGTGGGGGGGCTGGAAGTCCAGGTTCGAGGCTTTTACTGTTGGATCAAAACTGCCATGGCTCCATGGCATAGAGAGCTAAATGTTGTGTAGACTCATTTTACCAATTCAAACTTGCTCAAATGATTACAGTGGTGGGTAAAGTAGATGTTATCAAGCTCAGTGTAGGGTTAGTTATCGTCTGTCCTGGAGCCAGTATGAAGCTGACCCAAATTTTGTATTGTGGGCCTTGGCTACTTCAGTGGGAATGCCATCCTGTGGGCAGGTAATTTGCCTTTCTAGTTTGTTGTGCACCAATCCAAATTGTTTGTTGTGAAAATGGCAACTATTTTGAATGGCAGTAGTCTATTTAACCATTTTAGTGCACTGTCAGAAGACAAATATTATGCATTATATGTGTCAGGGGAGGAAAGCCCCTGGGAGTAAGAACCCTGTTTGCTATAAAATTCTTCATAAAAAGAGACAAGTACGACTCCAGGTGACATTTGTCTTGGCTCCAGGTGAAATTACTTTTGGCTTCAGTCCCTGGGTTTGTCCCTCAGTCTTGGTTCAACAAACAAACCTGCCTGCATGCTGCAGGATGTCAACACCATTTTGATGTTTGCTTCCAAGATGGACTTGCTTGGTCCCAGGCAGTTTGCAGTGCTGTTAAGATACCTGTGTATAGGCAGGGGAGGAGAAGCCTGTGGGAGATTTTCAAGCTTCCTCTGTGGTTAAGGCACAGGACCGGGAGTCAGGAGATCGAAGTTCCTGCGTTGTACAGAGAAGTTATCCCAACACATAGGCTGCATTGATAAAAGTGATCTCACAGGAGTGCTACACTCACTTCTTTGACGGAACCAAGGCTTTGTTCTTGCCAGGCAGTGCACTGCAGAGTGTTGGCTCATCCCACCTAGGAAAGGCTGCCATCCTGAAAAGGGAGCAAGGACAAACTTGCACCGATGCTCACTGGTCCAGTAAAATGTACATCGCTACATCCATGAAAGTAGCCTCAAAGTGGTGAGCACTGAGTGGGAAGAGGAAAGAGAAGGCAAAAGGTGACTGTGCTTACCTGCGTCACATCGTGTCACAAGAGTTGGGAAGGATGTGGTCAGTGTAACCACAGCCAAGAAATGCAAGTAGGATTGCCCTTATATGTTTATAAACAAATTAATGTTGGTCGGGGTATTGTTTTCCAAAGATATAAGTGTAGAGAATGTAGGGACGACTAATGGAAAACAGTTTGAGCAAATATTTCTTTACAGTAGCTGGCCACAGAAATGGCTCACATGCTCAAAGTGTGCTTTTGGGATACCCGTTTATGCAAGGCTTTAAAGGGAGAAGTGGGGAGGACAAAATCCCTAGCTAGAACTTGCTTACAGGCTGTTTAATTTGAAAGATAGCTGTACAAGCTGTTTCTCTCCATTTGGGAGCGGTACAAACTGTCTTATCACCTTCTCATCTCTTATAGAGTGGTGACAACTGCTGCTAAGGCCTTACGGGAGACGGTAAAACAACTGCTCTCTGGCAATGCTGGGAGATTCAGGCTACTTTGTGGTCTCGAAACTACTTTGAGACAGTAGTGTTTGCAGGAGTAGTCAGGGCCCCTTCTACCCATCAGAGCTTAGATCCAGCTTTCCTGCTGCTTTTAGGAAAGAGGTGAATTGCAACTACTGAGCACTCATTTATTGACGTGGCTGGTCTTGGGGTCATTTTATTGACGTGGCTGGTCTTGGGGTCATTTTGTGAGTTTTCAGTACCTTGTCTGTTGCCTGAAGAAAACAGCAGCTCCTAATAATAACATCATAACAGTGCTGCTGCTGTGTTGGGAGGCGTTGCAAAGTATCTGCTGTGGGTTAAATATCAACTAGCCTGAAAAGCCACCCTGGGGATGACAGACTGCTCTGTCTATACTATGTGGGGGTGGGGAGGTCTTTCATCTGGTGAATTATGAATTGTCACGAAGTGAAATGATGCTTTCCTACCACTGAGATGGACTTTGGTTGCCAAAGTTGAGCAGTCCTCAGCACCCTGTGTGATGAGATCCATCCTTCAGAGATGAGCATTTGCATGTAACTCAGAAGTGCAAGGTTGGCTAAGGTCCCTGGAGGATGCCCCTGGTCATGGTCCAGAGCTGGTTTCCTTTTGGTGTGGCTTTTGGTCTGATCGAGTTACACCGGTGAATAGAGTTTTTACTGAATTGTTAATCAGTCATTATAATCCTGCAGTTTTCTGTTATACCATACTGGATCCTTAAAGAAGTGAAAGGCCCAGGTCACCCATGACAAGTTACCTCTTGAAGAGACCTGGTAAAGTCTGTGGCTGGCACAAAAAACCAATATAGCAGGTAGAAAAGGAGAAACTGAAAAAAGCCAGTGGGCATTACTGGGTCTGGACCTTTTAACAGCCCTGTTGATGTTAATGTGAGACATCTCTGCCATTCCCAAAGACAGGAATGTTCCTTTCCCATGGAGAGTAAAAGGTCAGAAAAAAACCCTGTGAAGTGAGGTGAAACAGTGACTTGTGAAATACACCTCTCCTCCATTCAAGTCTGATCTGGAGACGAGGATTTATGGTGAGATGTTCTTACAGGTGAGTTTATGGGAACCAGCTATGTTTAAAGAGCCTGGAAAGAAAATTCTTTTCACCAGTTTGGCAAATGTTGAGTTAAACCCTGCAGAGGTGGAGATGTTTCTGCTCAACCAGAGGAACATGACAGATTCTGTGAAACGGGGCTGGGACATGTTAGGTAACGTGTAATAACGTTATAACTTTCCTAGCAGAATCATATATAAAGTATGTGTGTATCATTAATTATCATTAGGTATTATTACTAATTATACACATATACGGCAAAAAAATGGGACAGGAATATGTAACTTTGATAGGAAGAAAAACCCTTGTGAACCACTGTTAAACTTCACTGAAAAATCACAGCAGTCAAATACCTTCTTTTATGAAAAAATCAGAAAACTTCCCAGTTTAAGCAAATTAATTTCACGCCTGCTAGAGACATGTTCTCCGCTCTGCCTCACACACAGAAATAATGCTCCATAACCCTATTTAAGACTGAGGTTTGCCTCTGCATGGACACCAGCGTAACTATCCCAGAGTAATTATTTTTCTCGCTCCACTCCAGACCAGTGCAGGGTGGGGAAGTGGAGAGGGGGCATATGCAGTTACTCTGGAATAGATGTTGAGACCAGCATAGGTGCAGAAATGTAGAATTTGGAGCCACTCACTATTTGTTTCACTATGTAGATGAGATATCTGCACAGATAAAGATTTCTCTTTGTAATTGCCTCAGCTGAGTTATGATTAACCCTAAGGATATGGGATGACTTTTGAACATGAAGCCTCTCTTGTGCAATGAGTACTGTCTCATGCTTGTTTTGACGTATGTGCTCATGCATAAAACGGTATTTGCTGTTGTAGTTGCGTCTTCTTATACAGGGAGTCACGTAATGGTCCTAGTAGCCCTCTGTATATCACCTGGGTGCTGCTCTCCTGTCCTTGGGCCCCTGAAGCAAGGTATAGACGTCCAGCAGCTCCTTGGTCTGCAAAGATGGGCAGCGTTTGGTGCGCGGGGCAGCTGCGACGGCCAGGGGCTTTGGCCGGGAGTGGGAGCAGTGTCGGGCAGGCAGTGCATGCCACCTTTCAGGGCCCGTAGCTGAAAGGGTACCATTGTTATCTGCATCCCTCCCCGACCGCACCCCTCCCCGACCGCATCCCATGACCTGGTGTGTAGAGCTTTTCACAGCGGATCCAGGCACAGACAACAGGGCTGGGTTGTGCGCCTGTCTCCTTGCCAGCAGCGTGCTGTGAGCAAGGATTGAAAGTTCATGGGTGCTCTTCCTGGCGGGCCCCCCCGCTGCTGGTGAGGCACGCTCAGTGCTGGGCTGACCAGTGTGATGAAAACTGTAGCTTGATATGAAACGCTCGGAGACCTCCAATAATAGAGTCCATACAGAGTGCGGGGTAGGTTTGTTTAATATCACCGGAGACTGAATGACAGGACCACCAGTACTGTCTTAGCCTCACCCTGAAAGAAAAAGATCACAGGGGGTGGCTGCCAGAGATGGATGTCCTCTGGCTTTCCTTGCTGCAGCCCTGCCTGGAGCGACTGCTTGTTCCCGTGTGCTCCAGAAGGTGAATCTTTCATTTAAGTTCACTGGTTGAGCTTGTTTTCTTCATGTCTGGCATATATCATCTTCTTGGACGGTCAATTCAAGATGGCAAATCAACACCCAACTATTAACTTGCCACTGAGCGGGCAGCGTTGCTGGAAAACTGTACTGCTCCTCTGCAGGAGCTGCAGAGGAAGCCAGCCGGCTGTCACACTCACTACAGATAGATGGTTTGAAGGTATAAACTATAGACTAGATTTTTTCCTCCCTCCCATGTCTTTTACCTTTCTACTTTCCCTTCTGAAAAAAGTTATGCTATTTCACATTGGTGTTGAGCAAATGGACTTTTCTGCCCCACCAGTTCTGCTCGTTTCCACTCCTCTCACCATCCTTCTCCCCTCCGGATCTCATCTCAATTGCAGACAGGCCCTCACAGGGGTAGGAAACAAGAGGAAGAGCCAGGAGCATGCAAGTAGAAAAAATGATAACTAGAGGAGAAAGGAACAGAGGAGGCAGATGAGGAAAGAGCCCAGGCACAGCTGGGCTCGGGCTTGTCTGAGCCCGGCGTGCATTTGCTCAGTGCAGCTCCAGGGAACACAGGGAAACAGCAGTGCGGCTACAGGGCGGTGCATGTGGACACCTGCCTCAGGGGGATCAGATCGTTCCCGGTTAGAAAGACCCCTTGCAAAGGCATCTCCCTCTTCCCTTTCATTGTGCAGGAGATGTGGGCATCTTCCTCCAGGGAACTGCTAAACTGTGTCACCTAAGGCTTCATCCCTCCTTAATCTAGGTGTCTAAGGCGAAAGTGTCCACATGTGAACTCAGCGTCTGTTGTCCCCATTTTGGGATGCGGAGGCTTAATCAATACAGCCGATACAGCCTGGAGAGTTTTTAATCTCAACCTGCAGTGGACACTTGGCTGTGGTCAGGGTGTCCCTTTCTTAGACTCTGCTGACTGCATTGACCCTGATGCTGACTGCATCTCCAAAATACAAGTTGGAGTTTAGACCTGCAGCTTTCGTGTAGACACCTGAAATTTGCCGTCACGAACCCCTCCCTACTTCAGGCTGGGATGATTTGTCCATTAGAGGTGTCCGTATCTTTATCTGAAGTGTAGGAGAGCGGTTAGGCTGGACACCCAGCTTTCACACAGCGACAGCAGCGGAGCGGGAGGGGATGAGACGGCGGGTGGAGGATTCGCCCCTTCCACGGGTGGAGGGCACCACCAGCGGGCTCCCTCGCTGACCCCCTCAGCCCCCAGCCCCCTGGGTTGAGCAGGCAGCGCTTGCCCGCCTGGAAAGTCTGTTAGGAATGTGAAAGCCCCTCTCTCTTGATCTGAGCTACCCAAGTTTCACACAACAGCCAGCCTGTTTGCAGGCACGTTATTCCCTACTGAGAAACAAGTGTTTATCCAGGGCTACAGCAGGGACTTGTTTATCATACATGGGCTATGGTCTTATTTATTTATCCATTTATTTATTTATCTTAACTTGAAAAACAGAAGCACATGGTAATTTCCTCCATGAAAACATTTATAGGTGGTGTTGGAAACCATGATTTTGCTCAGAAAAAACAGATAATGAAACTAAAACCAAACCTGGTTTGCCACCTAGCTCTGGTCAGTATTAATTTGCGCAAGCTGTAAGTTTCAAAACTCAATATTAGAAAAATGATCAGTTTGAGTCCAGACCCCAGTTAGCTCCTGTTTCACTGTACAGGCTTATGGACATTTAAATCTTAAGTAAAACTGAGCAACATCATAGCTTTCTCTCTGCCGTTTTTTCTAGATGTGATTTCATAATTTACTAGTATTTTTTGCTTATGTTTTTGTTCCCATTGCAGATTCTTCTGCAAGCACAAGGTATGATCTTCCATGTAGTTCATCAGCAGCATGCTGAATGCATTGTTTTCAGAGACTTGAGGTATACTCTAAGCACCACTTTCTCTGGTGCAATTATGAGTTATGTTGCTGTTTTTTTCCTAAATATACTAGTAGAATTAAGGAAGCAAAATAATGTGTGACCTTCAGTGTCCTGTTCACTCTTAACAGCCTGAGCCTCCTCCAGCCTTTCAGTGTTCATCTGGATCTTTTCATTGACACCTCCTCGCTCTCTGCTTTCCAATGTTAATTTGTATGCCTGTCTGCCCCAGCCGTCCACTGGTTATATTCTCTCCTCCGCCACTTCCCCTCAGCCAGCCTTTGATTGTTGTACTAGGAATAGACTTGCTTTATTGATTCAGCCTTTTCTGACCTCTACCTGCTTTATACTCCAGCCTTTGAATTGATACCTGCATCTCTATAACCCACAAAGCCATTCCCACACTTTGTGTTTCTGTTGTGCCACAGATTTGGTCAAGACCTGTCTGGATGCCGGCCCTGTATCTCCTGGTCTGCATGGCTCTAGGAGGCGAGACCTGCCTGTTTTTTTGCTGAAGTTCCTATTGCTCTTGCTTCATGGATCTAGGAAACTAATAAACCCTAGATGCATTTCCCTCCCTCATCTCACTCAGACATCAGCCTCAGTTTCTCAGGACACAACTCAGGGTACTGAAGTGCATCTGGTGTCTTTTCCTTCTGAACCATGGAGTCTTTCAGGTCTGCTCAGCTGCTGTTTGCACAGGTTCTGCAGCTAACCTACTTCCAAAACCCCTCTCTACCATAAGGTGCTCATCTGCTTCCCATTTTTGTTTTGTCCCATGCATCCTGAGTGTCTTGAGTTCGCCTTTATCTGTTTTCCCTAAGGATACTTTAGCTCCTATTTTTGATGCTGGGCAACTTTCTTCTGCTGCTGCAGACTGGTGAGAATCACTTCAGTTAATCTCTTCAGTACACTCGTCTGGGTAGACTTGACTCTTCCAGGCTTTTTATCAACTGGGAGGGAAATACTGCAGCTCCTTCTAACCCAGTGGTGTACGCAGCTTCAGAAAGCCTGGAAGAGCACAGCGAGTCCATGGCACCAGCAGGAACTTGCAGTTTTGTTGTCCCTCAAGCGGGGTTTGTTAGCCGGTGTGCAATGAGCCAATCTCCCACACACAGAGCCCAGATATTTGTTTATTTTGTGTCTGCGCAGAGATGGGTGCTAGGTGGTAACTCCACAAAGCTAGCACAGCTCAGTTAACACACGGTAAGCATTTTATACATTCCGAGCAACAGTTATCAGTACTTTTTAGATTTACACTTAGCCACCCTTACTTCTATTGGTTCTTGTATGCCTCGTCTTCACTTGAAGTCACAGTGTCCTTTCTTTTTACTGCGCATATTCAGTGGGGAAGGGGCTTTGTTGGGTAGGGGGTTTTCCTGCCCAGGGGTGGGTTTTTTACTATACTAATTAGGATTGTCCACCCATAGTTCAAGTAGTTGTTTCTTTTTCTGTTCTCTTAGTGCTTATCTTGGTACTCCCTTATTTGGCCGACTGAGCATGTTTCTTCCCCAAGGCCATGCCCAGTTAACTCCCTACAGAGGTTGAATAATGTCTTGTTTCATTTCTCACCAGAGCCTTCCTGGGATTCACCATCCTTGGTGCATCTAATCCCTAAGATAAACAATGTCAATGTAACCTAAAAGCTAACTATCTGATTAGACTACGGTTTCTGTGTGCACAGCAGCCTCCAAATTATCACAAATTTATAAGCAGATTTTAGGTTATTTCTACATTTACCAGGAAATGCCCTCACTTCTATGGCTAGGTCTCCAGCTAGAGGTTTATAGGAAACAGAAGCAAAAGCATGACTTTAATTTCCCATTTCATTAGAGTGCATGAAGTTGCTTATTTAACATATAAACTTCACAGGAAACATTTCTTTTGACTTCTCGGGATTTCTGCCTGGCCTTCCACTGTTAATATGGTTATCCCAGTGATGTAGCACAAATCTTAATGGCAATGTAGGTTAAATGAAGTGATGGGTGTTTGATGAACTCTTATGGCAAACAGAACAGCCTGCATCCCTTTGATGTGTGCCCTCTTGAAATACTGCAATTACTACGCAGATCAGGGATGTCTGCCTTGCTCCTTATCCTGTTTGCTGTCTTCTGTGTTGTACATCACCTGTATAGAGGGAAACTTCAACTTTTTCTGTGTTTTTACAGCATCTCCTGCTTTGGGGTCCTCAGCCATGGCTGAAACATCTGAGCAATAGAAACACAAATAAATAAATTATTATAAAGTTGGAGGTGAATAATTTATCTTAATAAAGGGATTCTTTTTTTGTATCAGAATAATCTTTGAAAGGAGAACTGGATTCACTTGTCTCCATAAAATTGGATGGGAGGGCACCTGTATGTTTATATTCTATCTGTAAATTAATATTTTCATGGAAATTATGTTTTCTGTGATTAAAAAGGCCTGTCTCATGCAGGCAGGTCTAGTGCCACGTGAAAGCAGTCAGGGAGTAGCTGTCCTGTGATACTGGGGACAGGTATAAATAGATTTGCATTCACAAAACATGACCAGGCACTTCCTGAGTTACAGGTGTGTATAATAATAGCTTCTAGAGCCTCAGCTATTGTCACCTTGGTGTTTGTAAACAATCAATCAGATTAAACTCGAACCCATTTTACAATAAAAGAGCATCCATTACATGTGCTCTACAATGTTAAAAAACCTGACAAACTAACATTGAAAAACACACTTTTGGACAATTAAGTACTTCCAGTGACAGCACAAATGGAACATTTTAATAGAAACTGCACGATGGTCCACCTTATCTCATTTCCTCACCAGACTCATGTAGTAAGTACCTCTCCCCAGCAGCAAGAGAGAAGAGACAGGCCATGGATGTACATCCATGATGCACATCAAATGAGAACAGTGGAGATAGAACTATTGATGACCTTATGGATAATCCTGAGGGAGCTGGAAGTGTTCATCTCTGCCTTGAATCTTAGAAGGTAAAAAATGGTTACTCATCTTCCAGGAACAATTGCTTCTGTAGGAAGGCTCAGCTAGTAGAACCCATCATTACTACTTAATCACATTCAGTTCTTCAAGGCAAAATGTCAATAGCGTCATTCTCTTTGTGAAGAATGACTTTGTGTTATTCTGCTTATAGCTATCATATTAATGTAGCATCTGTTTCTCCAGTTGGCATATACTGTATAGGGACTGTAGATTATATTATCTTTTATCAGTTTTTGTCTGATACAGGCAAAAAGAGTTTGGCTGGTGTGGTGCTTAATTAACATCGCATTGAGTACTGCAGTGTAATTCGTAAATCTTTGAAATTCCAGTATAAAGAATGAGAATGGGTATTTGTCGGGATAATCTTTTTGGTACTTTCTGACGGCAGAAAAAGCGAATTTCCCCCCGCCCCCCCCTTTCAAATACGACCAGTTTTTCATAGCGAGAACTGTTAAAGCTGCTCTTTTGTAACTTCTGTGGCAGTTTAAGAATGGTACTTTTGCTCTCTTCTCCTCCTGCCCAAACTCAGGGCAGCGCGTGAAGTGTCTGCTCAGTGAAGCTAATCATGATCTGTGTACTCTTTCTTCTCTTTGCCACTTGTTACAACCATTTCAGGCTTCAGAAGAGCTGTGTTTGGGCAGAGAGTAACGGGTGCTGGGAGTAAGTCGAGTGCTAGTTCCTCACTGAAATCACATGATGGCAAATCTGGGAATTCCTGCTTCATTTATGAGTGTGCACAGGATGTCTCTTTCCTCATCCAGAGATGCTTACTACAAAGAACTGAGCTGAATTCCACAGCGAGAAAGTCATTTACCCAAATAAACTCTCTATTTGGAAAACACCAGGAATCTTGCAGCTCCCTCAGCTGAACCAAGTCTTTTATTTTTAACATCTGTGCACCGTTTTTTTTTTCATTTTGGAGGTTTTTATTTTCAAACAAAAGAACCGCTTCAAGAATTCTTCAAAAAAGCAGGTAAATGCAATCTTTCTACGAGAAATGTTTTCTAGAATAGTTTAATGCAGTTCTGTTATTTTGAGAGGAGTAGTTTTAATATGTGCAATAAAATAATACATATTAAAAGTTAATAAAACTTTGCAAACAGTGCAGGGTCTCTGGATAACATTTATATGTACCTGAGCATTCAACATTTTAAAACGTCAGTGAGACACATCGAGTATATGTTACAATATTCAATGGTTCTTTTAGTTACATTTCCTTTTACCTTTACATTACCTCAAACATTAACCTTTCCCAGAATATTAAATATTTATGAGATTGTTTTAACTTACTTTAGAGTGTAGATTCTTTAGGGACTCAAACTTACTGCGATTTTTAATGTATATTTTTTTGCCCCTCCTATTCTATTTATGTGCAAGGAAGTAGTTCAGGCTTACTTTTTGGGCTACATGTTCTGCAAAACATGAATCTTCACATTTAAAAAGTATGTTTAGGTCTGCGTGTTGAGATAACATTTATGTTGCAGAGTGAATACATCTCTGAAGTAAAATAAGTTAATGAAAAATGAATGAAGCCAGTATATACTCCCACTACTTTTCTGAAGCATTCCTTTTCATGGATTTTACTCATGCTGGCTGTATTTGTAACAAGCTGTTGTGATTTTTCCAGTCATCTTGCTGGAGCAGTCTGGCAGCAAGAGAGCGGCCTGCGGACCAACAATGGGCTGTTCTGTTCTGCTCAGCATTGCTTTTGCTGCAGGAGGAAGAGGGTGAAACTGTCTCTCTTCCCAAGAGCTTGAGATTTTACAAATTAGCTGTGAACGTTTGGTTTTCAATGAAACTTATGGCAAGAGGTCAGGGGATTAGTCACATAAATGTAGCTACATAATTTTTATGGGGAATATTAGGGGTGTTTTTTGAGAATAACATCTATTACTCATATAAAACAGATGTTGAAGCACTGCAACTTTCAAGAAATGTTGTTCAGCTGATGTGTAGGAATCTTTTTGTACTTCTTAATATGGTCATAGATGGAAAACAGACACTTATTTGCTACCTGAACTCTCACAGAAGATTTCGGTCTTCTCATATGCTACCATTAGAATTGCTGGTAGCTTCGTGAGGGCAGCTCCTGAATTGCTGCTGAAAGCCTAGCTTTTAATGCAGACTTTGGTCTATCGGTAGGAGGCTAATTTGGACCTCATCAGTTCTCTCCTGAAGTGTCCATACGCTTTCCTCGGAGTTAAGCAGGTCACCATGAGTTAGTTTTAAACATCACTGGAACAAAGAAGGGAAACCATGGATGTCAGAATTGCTGAAGTTTAGGGCTGAACAGATCCTGGTGAGTTAATGAGAAGATTTGTCTGGGTTATGGGCTTTTCCTACGGCTAAATCTAGGAGGAGAAATGGTTCCTCACTGCAAGCCTTTGGGAATACTGTTTGAGTAGAAACAGAAGAAATACTTAGGCTTGTGGACATGTGAAACTGCTGTCGAGGGACAAAAAGGGAAGAGCAGAGTATTAGTCTAAAGGATTTGCCTATGATTTTCCCTTCAGAAGGTGTGTTAAATAAAGCTAAAGCCTACAGGAGTACTGAGAAATTTGTACTTTTGCCCTCTTTTTCATCGGTAGAGAAATAAACTACAAAAGGGATAATATGTATCACGTAAGAAGAGCCTTGCTAGTCTGAGACAATGCAACAATTATTTCTATAATGTTTCCCAATAACAATAGCTGCAGAAAGACTGAAAAAAACCCCAACAGTCTAATGATTTTTTTTTTCTTTCTGTGACTGGGTGCTTTTGCCAGATCACATTTTCCCCTGAGGATTAACTTTGAACTGCCAATTAAAAGTTATTGCTAAATCCTGTTACAGCAGAAAGCCTTCAGGTTCTTACTGTTAAGATTTGGCCATTGTCCCTCTCACAGAATAGATTAAACTGCTGGGGCGTTGGTAAATTACTTTTGCAGAATAGTCACATAGCCAATATGCTTTTTAGGGGAAGGGTAGTGACAGGTTATTTCGTTCAATTAAAAACAAAGGGAAAAAAAAATCTGAAACTGAGACAAGAGCAAATATTACCACATTGTGTTAACAGTGCAATAAAATTTGCCTGCGATACAGTGATGACTCGGTTTCTTCTTCAAGAACTTTACAAAACCCCGTCAGCCTGTCCTACTTACAAAGGAAAATTACCAAAATCTGTGTACCAAAGGTTGGATGACCTTTCCTATGATTTTTGGGCAAAGGAGCTACAATACTGCAATAATCCTGCTATTTTCCCACAGCACACGCTGTGTGTGTTACTGCTCTGAGCGGGGACAAATGGAGCATTATCTCAGAAACCGCTGTGTGGTAATGGTAGGCAGATGTTTGCTTTTTTAATGTGGTCACTGTAGGATCATCATCCGCTCTGAAATTTGTGTGTCCGGCTAGGAACTGATCAAACAGGAAAGAGGAATGAACCCACTGATATTTTAATTTGCCTGAGAGAAGAAAGAAAACATTCTGCGTTCATTAGAAAAGCTACATAGTGCTGCCAAAACCATCCGTTCACTCTAAGATGTGTGGAACATAAACACTGTATTCAGCCATAAATCAGTGTTCAGGCTTTCATGTTCCTCGCATTTCCATGCTTTAGCCCTGATCCTAGACCTGTGACCTTGTTGAAAATACTGAAATTCTTGATCTCTGCAGGAATATAACTGCACCCAGCATTTTCCTATCAAAAAGAGCAGAAAAAGGGGTGTCTTTTTAGAGGAAGAATGATAGCCTAGAATGAAATAAAAGTTGCATTCCTGTTCAGCAAATGAATGGGTGAACCTGCAGGGTACAGAATCTTCTTGTTGATTGATGACTTTTTCTTGCATGCATTACCTTGCTTTGAAGCCATCTTCATGACACCTATTGAGAGAAGACTTAGGCTGGCAGAAATCCTTCTGCAGCATTCAATAGGTTTAGGTACCAGGTCTGTGGTATTTCAGGAGCTTACAAAAAAGAGTAAATCAAGTACCGAAGAAGGGACTTTGATAATTGGCAGCATCAGCCACAGCAGGGATGTCTGGGGCTCTGGACTTCTCTCTTAGAGAAGCTGGCTTTTAACATGGAGCCTCAGTAAGGGCAAAAGGTACCTGATCCAGGGGCTACTGAAGTCTCATAAAGGACTCTCATAAGCTATGTGGCACAGGACAAGGGTATGGAGGCATATGTCCTCCATAGTTTTTTAGTCTACTTGCCATTCGCCAGCCTCCCCCACGCATCGACAGCAGATACCCTTATCTTCTTCCATGGTCATACGTCAATTCAGAGGCTTGCAGTGTCAGTTGGCTCAACATTGTAGAGGTCTTATTTGGTGCTTATTGCCTTTTACTAGTTTGCATAAACACGTGACTTATTTTACTCTCTTGGGAGGGCTAATTATTGTTGCATTTATTTGATCTATGAAACCACCAGCACACCCTGTGGATGCTACGCTTGAGGTCTCCTCTAACCATTGCTCTTCTCTGACATAAACTGCTTGTAGCAGAGAGCTTCACCTCTTTTACGTGTATCATTACAATTATTAGTTTAATTTAGCATAGAAAATCGATCTGCTACATTTCTGTTTTAATTAAATAAAGCATCTTGGCATGATGAGCCTTATAACTTGTAATTTCAAAACTGACAACAGCATTGATTATTCTTTTTCAATAGACTGGGGTATGATCTCTCTGGTTGATTCACACAAAGGGACAGCAGGGTTTTTTTGTTTGTTTTGTTGGTTTTTTTTTTTCCCACTAGTTCCCAGTTATTGAATTCTGCTCAGCCCCAACAAAACTGCTTTCTGCTAATATTCATAGAATCATAGAATAGTTGGGTTGAAAGGGACCTTTAAAGGTCATCTAGTTCAACCCCCCTGCTGTGGGCAGGGACGTCTTCAACTAGATCAGGTTGCTCAGAGCCCCGTCCAACCTGACCTTGAATGTTTCCAGGGATGGATCTACCACTTCTCTGGGCAACCTGTGCCAGTGTTTCGCCACCTTCATTGTAAAAAGTTTCTTCCTTGTATGTAGCCTAAATCTACCCTCTTTTAGTTTAAAACCATTCCCCCTTGTCCTGTCGCAACAGGCCCTGCTAAAAAGTTTGTCCCCATCTTTCTTATAAGCCCCCTTTATGTACTGAAAGGCCACAATAAGGTCTCCCTGAAGCCTTCTCTTCTCCAGGCTGAACAACCCCAGCTCCCTCAGCCTTTTTTCACAGGAGAGGTGTTCCATCCCCCTGATCATTTTCGTGGCCCTCCTCTGGACACGCTCCAGCAGGTCCATGTCTTTCCTGTGCTGAGGGCCCCAGAGCTGGATGCAGAGCTCCAGGTGGGGTCTCACCAGAGCAGAGTAGAGGGGCAGAATCACCTCCCTCGACCTGCTGGCCACACTGCTTTTGATGCAGCCCAGGATACGGTTGGCCTTCTGGGCTGCAAGCGCACATTGCTGATTCGTGTCCAGCTTTTCATCCATCAGTACCCCCAAGTCCTTCTTGGACTGGGTGGTGTTTATTGCTGTGGTGTTGCAGCTTGCAGCTCAGCCACCAGAGGTTTGCATTTGGGGAATGAGGTAGTGCCTCATTCAGCTACTGCCACAGCTGGACTGCTGTTCTCAGCAGCCTCCCAGAGATTGCCTACACGGAGCTCTTCTCCAGCAGGATTAGAATTGGTGCCATCGCTTTTCCCTGACTGAAATAATGACTTCTAGGAAATGTTTAGTCAAATATAATGGAGAGAGATTTGTTCATACTGGGGGGCTCTGGGCTGCCCCAAAGCCAGAGGCTTGCTCTGGTCTCAGGCCTTGCATTGGACTGTGTAGTATTTTCTTTTCCGTTGTTCATGGGATCATTTGTTAAAATCTCATTTTTTTACCTGTCATCAGACCAGGAGGACTTGAAGCGTACATTTTCCTCCCAGTCCAGTGGCAAAAAGCCAATAAGGTTACATGACTTCTTTTGGATTTGTGGATTTGTGAATAGCACGGATTTGTTAATTACTGTGCAGGGAAGCGTCTGTCCCACGAGGCACAAGGCACAGCTGGGGTGTATTTTGTGCTCTGCGAGGAGCAGCAGCAGGGCGAGCGCAGCGAGGTGGCTCTTCCAGCTGCCCGGTGCGGATGCTGCTTCACTGGGGATGCCGGGAAGTTTGCTGGGAGGGAGTTTGTTTGAAACTAAATCAAAGCAGAAATATAAGTGTGACATTTGGCACCAGTCCCTGTTCCTTGAACACCTCCAAAGGGCGTTTATGGGTGATTTTCCCTCTCAAAGAGGTCTCTTTCAGAGAAGTAATGAAATGCAGCACTTTGTCATTGCTTGTCCTAGAAATAAGTTGTTGTTATGGCTTTGTAGGTTCATAAGTTTGTAATTTGGTTTTTGAGCAGAACAGCTGGATTGGTTAAAATGTTTAATGAAAACTATATTTAAGTCATAACACAAGCACCACAAATATTTAAGATTTTTTTTCCATTTTCTTGGGAACAAGGCAGTGTTCAAGGTGAAAAATGCCAAAAGATACACTAAGTACAATTGGAGAGATGTTGCAACTGTTCAGGATCTAGTGCTACAAACTACTCTTAAACTACTACTGCTCTTAAACTACAGCCTCTCCTACATCAGACATTAATCATAACCTATAGGCATGTGCATAGTTGAGGCAATATCTCTTTGTCTGTAGAGACGTCATCCAATAATTGTATGATTATGAAGGAGCCATTTCAGTGTTTGCACATCTATCCCTAGTGATTGATCTTTACAAACAGTGTCTGTTAATTTTAATCTTTGTGGCTCTTTGCAAGGACACTTAATTTTAGTTTCTGGTTGAATTCATGCTGTAGAAGCTGCTGCAAATTTCACAACACTCTGGAGATCTCATCATAGATGGCTAATGGAGAAATTTGTTTTAATCATGTAACCAGAGTTCTGTAGGTGGAAATATTTGTCAAAGCGGTATCACTTATCATCTGTAACGTTCATACCGTAAAGCACTTTTGAATATTTGCTGTTTTTATTTAGGAATGTATGCAGAAAGATTTCTGGTGAAGGGGGCTGTTTAAAGCAAGAATAGTTTCTACCTGTTTGGTAGTTCTTGTAATATGTTTTCTTTTACCTTTTCAAAGACACAATGCACCTTCATAAATCTCTGTTAATTATCTTCTAATTTCCTGGTTAGGTAATTAAACTTTCTTGCTCTGTCTCATCAGTAGCAGGGAGAATCTTACCTGGCAGTTGTGAAGGGCAGGGGGCTAATTACAGGGCCTTGAATACAAATATCACTGGAAAAATTGGAAAAAACCCAAAGGAAGCCTTGGGATATACATGGATGAGACAGCTCCTGAAAACTGGGAAGGGAGGAAGAGGAAGAGATGCTTCAGCAATGCTTCTGTAGGAAACGAGGCAGCTGAATATGCTCACTCACTAATAGGCACAAAAAACTTATTGGGAGAGCCTTAAATACCCCCAAACATGGCTCAAGCTTCAGTCAAGGACCTGACTTTTTCAACAATAAACTTGATCAGTTATAATCCATTGAAAGCAAGAGCCCCTTAGTTTTTTGTGCTGGTGTTTTATACTTGCTTGTATAACTGCTAATACATTTTTTCAAAATTGACAGTCTTGTGCTTGTATGCCCTTGCCTGATTTACTTTAAAATTTCATAGTGCATCAGACGGGGCTAATTTAATTTATAAACTGGTGTTTCACCCTGCAGATACAATTTCCCGTTGAAATTATTTTTCCTGGTGCATTACACTAAGAAGCTCAGAAGCACCGGAGAAAAAGTGCTTAACTACAGCCAGTAGTGGACAGTTACCTTTTATCTGAGCTGGAGCTCGCCCAACTTGCTGCCTACGGATGGCCCTTCATGCGACAGCTCGAGGGGGGCTCTGGCAGAAGAGGGCATCAGGGTGGGTTGCTGTAAGCGTGCGGGGAAACGTAGGGTCTGTTCATAAATCCCTGCCTCCTCCCGCAGCGGGTTTTGCACCCAGCTGCTCCTCAGACCGTCTGTGTCTAACCGGGAATGCCTCATCGCCGTCTGAGGAATTTTACATAACGGTCAGGCCGGTCAGCTGAGAGGCGAGCGTCAGCCAAACGCCCTGGCTGCTGTCATGTGCGCCGGGGCCCGGCCCTCCCCTGGTAGGCTTTGCCGCAGGCGTCACCCACTTGTTTTAAGCAAACATCCTCCTGGGCCGGCTGGGGCCCAGTCTATGGTGTCGTGTCAGGTGGTGGCTTGTGGGGATGGGGTGGAGGATAAACTTTTCAGAAGTGCCTTGGTAAAATAAGGACCTATATTAGCTTTGAAAACTGACCTTATGGATTGATAGGGAGATACCCAGTTCTGCCTAAACCCTTCCAGACAGGTAATTAGGCTTCCTCAGAAACTACGACACTTCAAAACATTTACCATTGGTGTTTAGATGAAATAAAGAATTCGGGAATAAGAGGCAGATGAAGACTGCCCGAAGGACAGCCTAGTGGATGCGCTGGTGAGCTTGGCCGCGGGAGACACAAACTCCTCCCAGGAGCCTTAACCTACTGGCTACGGGGAGCCCATTCCCTCCTTACATTGGGTTCAGATACTTAGGGAGTGCCTGGCCCAAACGCTGGGCGGCTTTGGGTAACCCAACTGGTAGTACCTTGGTCTATTATCTGCCTTACCTAGCTTTGAAGCCAGGCCTGGTTTGAGCAAGAGCTGGACTAGGCAATCTCCAGAGGTCCCTCCCAACCTGGGCTGTTCTTGATTCTGTGTCCTCCTTTGCAGCGGGTCTTCGGGTGGCTTCAGATCTTCCAGGGCAGAAAGAAACTTCAAGCTGCGTCTTACCCACAGGAATGAATGCCCTGACCACTGGCTGCCAAGTCTCCTTTTCCCCGACCCAAGAGATATGCAGAAACTGATATAGTTGACCAGTTTGAGAAACTGATACAGCTCCAACAGCTTGTACTAGTAAATAGCAGCAGCAGAATACTCAAAGTCGGGTCAAATGCTGGGCTGGTGGGACATGCAGATGCAAATCTACTTTTGGACCAGATATTTTAATCCAGCTCCTCTGTGTTCCCAATGAGCCTCTGGTCTTTTTGATGCTTTAGGGTCCCTCTTTCAGTCTGGTTTTAACCAGAATGTCTGCAGTTGTCCAGGAAAAACCTTCTTTCATAAAATATCACTTGTAATGTAGTGTCACGGGCCAGAAGCTCTTTGCAACAGGAATCTGTGAATATTTGACATTTTCATGGGTTTCAAAAGGTGGCTGGACAAGTTCATGCCATGGAAGTCCAACAAGAGCTGTGGAGAACAAAGCTACCATCACCTGCTCAGGAGCTGCAAATCCTTGGAAGGCAGGACACTGGACTCAGGGTGAGGGAGATGTCTGGCCTGTAAGCATGGCCTTGGCTGTCTATGAACAGATTCGCTGAGCTGTGCCTTAATCTTAATCTTGCTGCATTTCAGCAGCAGCGCTGTGGTTCTTCCTCCACAGACCACATCCTGACATGATCATGTATCCTAATGACAGTCTTAAAACCTAATGTACATGTTTTGCGGAAGAAATGTTTTTGCAAACACTTCTTCTGTATCTCTGATTTCAACCAAGGACAGGAATGAAAGGAGAGTTTCTTGTGTCATTGTGTATTTACTGTTTTGTTAGGCTGCAGGCTTTTCATTGTATATGTAAGTTTGGGCAGCAGCTAGTACATCGTGCTTGTGCCTGCCTCCGAGCAATTTTCCTAGCTGAGTAAAACTGAAAAACAGGAAACAAAAGGATTTTAAAACAAGTAAATGTGAATTTAGACTGAAAGAAGCATCTTCTTTGAAAAGTAGATATAACAGGAACACACACATAACCACTTATGATTAGAACTTTTATTTGCTTGAAGAATTTAAGGGCTATTGCTCCACGTCTGTATCCTTGGTGACCCCTGATGAGTTAGCATTTCATAGAGAGGCACTGTCGGGCTGTTAGGAAACACTCCTTCCCTCCCAAGCATTGCACAGTTGCTGTAACGTTTTTCTCCTGAAGAGGGAAGCTGAGTAATTTCAGTGAACGATATGGTCTTTGATATCAATAAATAATCTAATGGCTTTTTTAAAGCACTTTGTGGTAATGAATTTTCTTCTTTTTCTTCTTGATGTTTTCTGTGTATCATCTTTGTTAGCTCCCAAGACCCACTAAGCAGTGAACTTTTTCATGCCATCCGTGACAATTTTATCTGGATCTGCCCTGGCGGAGAGGATGCTTTGCCTCAGTCCATCCTTGAAGACAGTTGCTCAGGTGTTCTTAACAAATGGTGGTTACAGCTGCAAGTTTGTCTTTGTAGTTTTTCTCTTTGGGACTCATTGGGTGCTCATTTTTGCACACATTTTCCTTTCCTCCATTTTATGTGACTACCTGTAGATTCCCGTTCCAGTCTTACTGGGGGCATTTTAATGTGGAAGTGCATGTCTGAACCGAATCTCCCCACCATCTCTGCGTGATGTGCTTTGGTTCGTGTGGTGGAGCAGCCTCAGAGTGCGCAAACTGGATTACTTTTGGCTAAAATTAAACCAAGAGATGCGCTCTCACTGCTGATGGGCATTCAGTCCACAGGACCACACTAGGGCTAGTCCACACTAAAACTTTCTGGGATGTGTATAGTGTGGGCTTTAGGCCCTCAGCACCAACCCTTCACCCTACAGAAGCCACTGACTTCAATAGGGACAAATTTCTTCTCATTTCAAGGAAACAAAGATTTCATCCAAAGCATTTTTCTAAAGCAACTTTGGGACATGAATACCCAAAGAAGGTAGAAGGAAGGAAGAGTACCGCGTGACACTGAATGTGTCTGGTGTTTTGCAATAGATGCCCCTGTTGTTACCCATCTCCAGGTCTGACACAGGGATCCCAGTGAAGATGGTCAGAAGGGCAGTGCTGTGGGGAGAGCCAGCGCACCGTGACCACGCTCCCAGGTTCGCAGTGATAACGTGCTTATATGTTCCCATCCAAAGACTGTCATCACACAGCACGGGATTTCTGCTTTGCTAGCTTCAGGTGCTAGCCGGTCAGGAGGCAGCCTTTACCTGGTAGTTGTTGTGACGGCAGTGATTTTGTACTCCAATTCTTAGGCAAATATTTGTGGAGATGCTTTATTTCTCACGGATAAGAGTACAGGGAGTCTGATATTGCTCCCAGCAAGCCATTTTCCTGTAGCTTCTTTCTCTGATCAGCAGCAAAAGAAGGTTTGAGTTCTACAAAACCCTCTGACAGCATGAAGCCATTTACCTTGTACGAAATCCCTTGGGCTTAGAGCAGGCCGGAATGGGGCTGCTGCTGGACTGGCAGTCCTGTCTCTTTGCCTTATGTGCTTGGTGCAAACAGGAGTAAGTGTATTTGGGATGCATTTTCAATTTACAACAGAATATTTTATTCTTTGCCTGGCTGACCACAGACAATGTTGCTGCTGATGGACTTGCAATACGGCTGTGGCTTAAGAACATTTTAATCTCAAATGACTACAAATTTCAAATGTCTGATGAGATAAAGTTTATTGATGCAATGTTTAGATGTAGGAGATCTGAGACAGAGGTTTTAAAAGGTTCTCTTGGGGCTACCCAAGATGTTAGTGGCACTGACAAGAGGTGACATGTTCTGGCTGGTAGGGCTCCATTTTAGCCCCCTGCCCTCGCTTCCTCAGGCTGCACGTGCCAGGCGACGCTCCCCTCTCACACAGCTATCAGGGGTATGAGATGTGTGATGTGCAGGCTTTTGAGTTTATGGTCTCTCTCTCTCTCTCTTGAGAGAGCCTGGCGAAGAGAAGGCCTTGAGGGGATCTTATTGTTGTCTTCAACAATCAAAGAAGTCAGTTATAGAGAAGCCGGGGCCGGGCTCTTCTCAGAGGTGCATGGTAGAAGGCAAGAGGTGACAGACACAAGCTACAATAAGAAAAATTCTGCTTGCATATAAGGAATTTTTTCTCATGCTGAGAGTGGGTTAGCACTGCAACAGGCAGAGGGAGGCTGAGGAATCTCCATTCTGGGAAATATTCAAAACCTGGCTGGACAATGCCCTGGACTCAGTTTGGCATTAGCCTTGGTTAGGCAGGGTTTGGACTAGAAGATCTGCACAGGTCTCTTCCAAACTGAATTATTGTATGTTGTGTATCACACAGTTATGTGAGAAAGCAGCCTGCTGTGAGTTTTTTACCTGTATTCTGAGTGTTAAAAGGAAGCAAAGCCACTCTACGTTCATTTCCCAGAATCCCTTATTATGCCACGCAGTGGATTAAAACAACAGCATGAGTCAGTGACGTGCTCTGCAAGGCTGTTGGACAGACCCTGCTTGTGCTGCAGGACAGCACGTGTGCGTGCGCGGGCGCTGGGGGGCAGGAGCCCACCTGGGCAAGCGACGCTGCCTTTCTGGCAGCGCAGCTGCCCAAAGCTAGGGCCTGCGGGTCCCACTGACCCCGCTGAGCTCCCCTTAGGCGCAAGGATCCGTTCTAGCAGCTTCCCAAGGAGAAGAAGGGGCTGAGGTATTTCAGGTTTGAAACAAGAGTTAGGCTGAGGAGAGGAGCACATAACTAAGCCCCTCTCTGGCATGGCCTATCGGAAGGCGTTTTAGCTTGGGGCTGGGAGGTGAGGCTGCAGGCGCCAGCACTCATCGTCGGCAGGTTCCTCCTCTGCAGGGTGGGTGAGGGATCTGCTCCACCAGGGCTGGAGTCATGAGGAGCAAAGGCCTGGAGATGTCCTGTTGGCTACAGGGGCTCAAAGGGAAAGCAGAGTCACTCCTTCTCCTTCCTCGGAGGGTTCGTTTTGAGAGTCTTCTGCTCTTACTGCTGGAAAATCCAATTAAAATACAATACTTGGTACCTTCATCGCAAAAGCATAATGAGCTCTTTGCATTTTATGTGTCTCAGCTAATGAGTTCTCCCCGTTTATACGGAAGCTCTGAAGACAGATTTTTATTATCTTTTTTATTATTATTAAGAAAGGAAAAAAAGCTAGTCTGAGTACAGTACCTCTCAGACATCCTGCCCATGTCAAGGGCTGCCAAAGCATGTAGAGTGTGATTACAGCTTCCTATTTCATTGCTGAAGTGGCTCTATAAATAACAGTGTTCAAGGAAAATTGCTGGCAGAAGCATTGCTTTTTAAGCATGAAAATGTACAAAAAAATCTCAATAACTAGATGCTTTTTTTCCCCCCTAAGCCTCCTAAAGGTTTTATAGGTCCAAAAGGAACAGATTACTGTAAGGATTTTTGAAACGACTTTTTCTACTGTGATAACCATTTCTATTTTCCCTGGTTGTTATCAAAGATCTGCAAAGCCAAGATCTAAACCCCAAATTTCTGTTGATACTGACACTGATTTATTTCCTGAGCTGGAAAATTAAGCCCAAATGATTTTGAGATCATAGACTGAAAGGAAATTTGAACAGCCAGACTTTCACAGCATTTGGGGCTTGAGGGGGACTCTCGACTCCAACTCTCACACTTTTATCGCACATTTATACATCTCAGCCAGTTTTCCAAGCGTTGGAGTGAGTGGCGTGCCTCATCTAAGCAGATGTCCCAGTGATAACTCTAGTCAAGAAGGCATTGCCAGGCTGCTGTCCTCAGTACTTTGTTTCAGTAGTTAATCAATGTGACAACTTAAAAAAAAAAGTCATAAAAACTGTGCTATATTTCCTGTTTGAATTTATCTGGCTTCAGTTTCCAACCATCAGTTCGTGTCATGCATTGTCCACTAAGTTCAAGAGCCTTTTAATACCAGATATTTTCCCTCTGTGAAGGTGGCCTAGTAACTGAGTCATTGCTCCATCTTTTCCTTGAAAAATGGGACAGATCGGACACCTTTGGTCTCTCTTGCAGTAAGGCATTTCTCCAGCCCTTGAATTATTTTCATTGTGTTTTTTCTTGTCCTGGTTTCAGCTGGGATAGAGTTAAATTTCTTCCTAGTGCTATGTTTTGGATTTAGTATGAGAAGAATGTTGATACACATTGATGTTTTTAGTTGTTGCTAGGTACCCTGCTAGTCAAGGACTTTTCAGCTTCCCGTGCTCTGCCAGGTGCACAAGAAGCTGACAGGGAGCATAGCCAGGACAGCTGACCCAAATGGCCAACGGGGTATTCCGTACCATATGACGTCATGCTCAGTATATGAATGGTAGGCATGGTCCAGCAAGTAGTGATCATTTTTTGGGCATTGCTCAGCAATTGTGGTGAGTAATTGCATTGTGCATCACTCATTTTATATATTCTATCGTTATTGTTATTATTATTATTATAATTTTCCCTTCCTTTTCTGTTCTATTAAATTGTCTTTATCTCAATCCACGAATTTTACTTTTTTTTTTTGATTCTCTCCCCATCCCACTGCAGGGGTGGGTGGGGATGGGGGGGAGTGAGTGGCTGTGTGGGGTTTGGCTGCCTGCCGGGTTAAACCACAACATTTCTGCACTGCCTCCCTTCTTCCAAATTCCTTTCCAAAAGGGGAGCCCTACCACATTTGGATAACAAGTTCTCACATGAAGGGAAAACAACAATCTCAATTCCTACCCACTATTTGGACTTACATCTTCAAGGATCACATTTGTCCTTTCTGCTACATGGTGCAGGAGATTGTAGGCTTTCTTTGTCTGTTAAATACTGGAGCATTTTGCAGGGCCACGGCTCCTTGCTGTATAGCTTCATTTTCTGTAAATAGGCTGCATTCCTTATTCCTAGACCTATTATTTGTATAAGTCTATTTACAGAGATGCTTGCTGTGAGTGGGCCCAGATGACTGCTTTAAAACCAGTTTATAATCATAAAAAATTCAAATGTCAATGCTGTCCGTTAAGCAAAAGGTATCTCAGTAATTTTGGGGCATATAACCTTAAGCTAAAGGTATCTCTGTTTTCAAAACAAAACTTCTCACACCAGTTCCAGCAATACTTGGGCTAAGCAGCTGTTACTGTTTTTCCTTACATTTTGAAAAGAACAAAGTTATGCATTCTTTTACAAATGCTTTACATGTGTTTATCAATCATTCACAGATTATAGACACCTTTTCCCCTGTTTATGTGAATTGGTTTTGTTTAGCCACTTACTCTCTGCTCTAAAAATCAACCCAGAGGTCCAATGTTTTGGCTTTAATTAAACAGAGGAGAAACTAATTTTTTTTTTTAGTAAAGAGATTATTCTGCCTCTACCCACAGACTGCTTTAAATCTGAAAAAATGTTTAACATATTGAATGCAACACATTTCATGAACACTTTCAAAAAAGTTGAATGGAATAAACGTAACTGTTTTTGGACTTTACTAAGCAATAAATTAGCTGAGCTACAGCTCTGAGCATCAGAGAGACTTGATTTACTTTCAAATAACTTACATTTAGCTTTAAAATACAGACTACTTGGATGTCAGAGAAAGTTAATAATTTAGAATTTTTTGTTGTTCTGTTAACTCAGATCTATTTCTGCTGTGAGGTAACTTTTGTGAACTTTGATAAATGATGACTTTTATCTAACAATTATGCATAATCTAGCAATTATCTTGTATGAAGCAAAGGAAACAAATGTCTGCAGTTTGATGAGAAATTCAATATCTTTGAATAATGTGACTCCTGAAGTACGATCCATGATTAAATTAAAGACTTTGGGATGCACAAAATTATCTAGTCATTGTCTTCCACTTACTTATGACTGCTAGGGTGAGATTTCCAAATTGTATGGGGGTAAAGAAAATTCTGTATTCCAGTGAAATTGCTGTGAAGTTTAGATAGGTCAAATTATCTCTTTGAAGATAATAGTACTTATTCCCACCAACCCTAGCATTCATTTACATTGCTTTGACTGTGAAAAGAGGATTTAAAGTAAGTGCAAATGTGTCTTGCTCTAGCTTTATGGTAGGGAGAAGAGTCATTAGTGTGAGTGTCAGGCCCAACAGTTTTGTCTCCCCTTTTTATTTGTACCTGTGTCCCACAGTGGGAATAGGGTGTCATCTCCAGAATATAAGGATAGGGACCAAGAACAGAGTGGAGCCAATTGTCACACAACAAGGCGATAGTTTCTTCCAGCCTCCTGTTGAGCTCTGTGACCTGCAAATTATATTTTTCAGGGGCTATTTTTCAATAGGGATTTCTAAAGGGATAGTGTGATGATGACGGGCTAGAGCTAGAGGTGAAACAAACTCATCCGAGGTTTTCAAAAGCTCAGAGCTGGCTGTGCCCGTGGATCTGCCTTGACACAAGGTGAGCACGATGCCCACGCATGTTCAGGGCAACTCGCTCGCAGCCAGCGTGCTGCCTGGTACGACAGCCAGAGTCACTATGGGAAGTTTTCATTTCCATCTGAGCTGTTAGAGGCTAAAAAACTTTGAATGAGAATAAAGAAAGAAAGGGAAAGGTGGGTGCATGTCCCTCCCCCCCTCTGTTTAACCATCATGATGTCACATTGATCTGTCAGTCAATGGTGAGTTTTTGATTTTATAAGGCTGTCATGTCATGTTGGACTTAGCGTTTGAAAGCCAAAAATATTCCAGGGACTGGAGGATCATGTGGCTATTCTTCCAGCCAAGTTTCCCTCAGATCTTTAAGCAGCTGCTTCAGAAACGCATTGTTGCTGCAGATCTTCTGGAGACTTGAAGGGATTCACAGAAGGGCTCGCTAATGACTCTTTTGTGCAGTGAACTTTCTGCCCAGGAACGCACTGTCTTCCGCGAGTGCCAACGAACGTAATCACTCATCAGGGGCGGTTTGTTTAAGATAATCTGAACAGAGAGGCCACCCTCAGTCCCCCTTTCGGGGAAACATACTCAGGTGTACTCTCAGGCGTAGTCAAAACATTTTGATGAGCAAAGGCGGTTACTGTTACTACTATAATGTGCTTCCTCAAAATCTCAAAATAATTTACAGCTTTGCTGAATGAAACATTCTGGACAAATGTTATTTAGCAGACAAGGCACACTTCAGCCCTGAGACAAGCTTAAACACGTAGTAAATCAGGGAACAGAAATCCCATCTCTTGGTGGCAGCTGCTAAGCTGTGGCTTCACCCCCTCTTCTTAAATGCTTAAAGCAATCCCCGGTTGCTGGAACATTTACATTGCTTAACCAGTTTGGAGATTTTCTTGCTCTTCCTTTTTGTTGTGGTAGGAAAGCTCTGTTTCTGTGCTACATTTGAAATATCTTCTTCCCAGGGATACCTAAACAAAATTATTCATAATCACATTCCAACCAACATGAAAACAGCATCTGCCATGGGTGAGGGAGGAGGGAACACTGTGGTCTCCAGGGGGGCAATGTCAGAAATGCATCAGCCGCAGCATTGCTATTCACAGACCTCCTCTTCCGCTGTGGGTTGGGGCTGCTCTGGTGTCCTTCCCTTCCCGCCTTTCCTCTGCCCGTGCCCATGGAGCCGACTTGCCAGCGCGGTGGTTGCAGCCTTTCTGTGTGATTTTGAACTTCTGGCCCAGAGGTTGCATAGTTCAGCCTTCCCTTGGAGTCACGGATTTGGGCAACTTCTACTTGTAACCAAATCTCTCTCACAAGCTAAGCATTTCAAGCCTGTTTTACATCTTTGAAGGGCTCGGTCCAAAGCCAAGTGAAGTCAGTGGAAGGACTCTCGCTAGTCTCGGTGCATTTTGGATAAAGCCCCGAGGCGAGGCTCACATTCCATACATTTTAGCTTGGATTTGGATTTTCGTAAGCTTTAACACTGCAGAAAGCTGCCAGCTTCACAAATCTAAATCTCATAGCGTGTGCTTTCAGCCGCTTGCTTTTGTAAGAATGCTTTAAAGCTGAGCGAGAAGTTAATGGATTTGTCGGGTCTATAACATGAACCAGTGGTGTCAACAGCATGGAAACAACAGCTTTCATTGAAGATGCTGTGTTTCCTTCTAGTGCATGATCGTTTCCATCTAAGAAGTATGAATGTACTTAATAGCAGGCTCATTTGCAATGTGAGGCGGATAAAAAGCTGTGTACAGAAGTAGGGCGCTAATGGAGTGCCCAAATCCAGAAAAGAAAAGTTCTAAATACGTCTGTTTTCATTTTCACCCTTGCTTGCTCAGTGTAGGTTCGGTCAGTTTTTAATTCATACCAGAGCAGGTTATTAGAACAGAACCGAAATTTCTAATCCAAACTGAGGCTTATTAGCTCAATCAGGTCCGACCCTGTCCCAGCTAAAATCAAAGCGAAACTTTGATAGGAACAGAATCAAATCCCTTCGGCTGTCTGAAAAGAAGAATAAGTACTAACAATGCCTGAAATCAGTACAGCTATGTCCATTTACAGGGTCACTGTCTGGCTGCTAGAATGCTTTGCTGTTTGCCATGACTGTCTCAGAAAAGTATTGGTTTTGCATCCATTGCTTTGTAAAACAGGAAATAGTTTTGTCCTGTGGTGACGATTAATCTCTGAATATAGCCATGAAAACAGTTAGTACAGGGAGGAAACAATTCTTTAAATAAATAAAAATAATTTTTAAAAAGTAAACAAAAACTCCAACTTTTTTGAGCATTGAATATAGAAATGGATCTATACAAAATACTTAACTAGCTCCTTTAATGTCCCCTCTTTGGTTTAACTGTCTTGGATGTATTATGGCCAGTGTCAACAAATCACGTAGCGGTTATTTTTACCTGCAGTGAAGCAAAAACTCCAGCCATATTAGCAGGCTATGAAAAATTTACATTCATTTTGAAAAGTATAATCATATGTAGTACTCTGCTTTGTTTGCCAGTTGAAATAATTGCTGCACTGAAGGGCATTTCACAAACCAAATTCCAGCCTAATAATACCGGGACAAAGAGACCAGCTAAAAACTGCAAGTCTATCTCACTGCTATCTCCGTTCGCACTTGGGTCCTGTAGGAAAAAGATCTATTTTATTCTGCTTTGCTGCATGTTTGGAATAAAGGAGAAACCAGCAATACCGTGAACTCTGCTCTTCTGCACCTGTTGGCATTATCTTTTTCCGTGGTACAGCTGCCAAAGCATATGGAGGCTCTGATTCCTTTGTGCAAAGAGACTCCTTATCATCATCTTTTCTATGAAGTAAATTTAGGCTAACAGCGGGCAGGAGAAATGTGACATGAACGCTTATTGCGTATCAGTATTCGAGCTGCTGCAGTAATTTCAAGCACCTGCAGTTTATCAAGTTAGACATAAGAATGGTTGACACTGTGGGAATAACAATCATCTAGATCTGTCATTTGGGGGGCAATAACACATTATTTCTGCACTTTGTTTTAGGGAGCTTGGTGTTCAGCTTGAGAGTCTGTAGAATAACCTGTTAAGAACTTGTAACATTTATTAGTGAAAGTATGGGCATAAAACTAATAAAAAACCGACCTCTGATATTGGTGTTCCTTTTTCACTTGGCAACCTGCATTTTCTTTTTTTCTGAAGCAGAGCTGAAACTAGCCAGGCTTATTTTAACGATTTCAAAATATATTGTCAATTAATCAACCCCTTCCTATTGTCTTGCTCGTTACTAAAAGAGGAAGTTATAAAGACCTTTATACGCACCAACAGAATAGAGCACCACTATATACTTAGTCTGACATGTCTGAAGGATAAAGAACCCAAAATAAAAATAACAACACCACCAATCTCTAATAATCAATAAAAAACCATTGGAGCACATTAAAGGTTTCAGAATCCTCTTTCCCAACCGCCTTTCCTGCCTGGGTTGTTGTCATCCTGTGCTGCCTTTGTTTGCAGAAGCTGGGGAGACCCAAGACCCTCACAGGGGCTGCAGGGCCGGGCGTTTCTTGCCTGTCTCTACCTTGAGACCTCAGCAGTTACCCACCGAAGTGCTTCACCAGGATCTGAGAACAAGAAATCTCTCTGCTTTCCCATGACCATGTAATGCTGGGTTATGAAAGTACAATAGAGAAGTACCAAGCTCTCAAAAGTCCTCTAGCAAGGCTATAGTGCTGGAGTTTTACTCATCAGCGTGAATAATTTCACATTCTTGCACAGAGGTGTCATGAAAGGCCCTGGGCATCTCAGCAGGCCATTTAGCTTTCTTAAGACATGGTATTTGCTGTTGATCTCATTTTTAAGAGAATGCAGAAACATTAACTTTACGGCATAAAAAGCAACTCGCATAGCTTAAAGAGAGAAGAAAAGCCTCTCTGGGTTTACACTTGGGTCATGACAGGAAGGAGGCTGTTTTTCCTTTCAAACCTGCCTGGTTTCTCAGCATCTCTTAATCAGAGCAAGCTGCATATGCTGAATGGTCTTCAGTTACATTTTGCAAGTCTCTTTTAAGGTCTCTTTCTTTTTTTCCCAAAGTAAGAACTAAATCCAAAAAAGACTATTTCAAAGTTACACCATTTTCCTTCTTCTCATACAGCCTACTTCTAACACAGCCCCCTGAATCTCCGGGCTCATAAACTTAGATAGTATGTAGCTGCTTAGTACTTAGGTGCTTTTCTCTCCTGTTTGTCTAAGATGTGGGCACCATTTTGGTTCCAGTGAGGGTGCCTCACAGGCTCTGTGCACAGACGACGCAACTATCATGCTTGAGTAGCGTTGGCTGAATAAGTTGTTCGGTGGCTTGTTGTGTAATATCAACATTCACCCTCCCTCCCCCTCTACTTGCTCAGCTTACCAGCAAGAAATCTACTTCACTGTATGCACTGTTTCAGTGATGTGACAGCATTAAGTAAGTCTTCAAACGGCCAAGCCCCAGAGGTGGTCCCAGTAACCGTACAGCATTACTTGGTGCTACAGGTTTCACGTTCCCAGTGACTCCAGTCCCTGATGCTAAGCTAGTGACATTTGCTGGAAATTAGCTGAGACGTCTCTGCAGTACACATCTCCCCCAGCCCCAGGTCCCTTGGTAGTCAGAGGGAGGTACAAGCACTTCCAGAGCATGGTGCATTGACCCTGTCTCGGGGGTCCACTGGAGCATGAGCTGGATGGGGGCCTGGCAGACAGTGCCTGTCTCCCTTAGTGGGCTCTACGGGGACCTAGGACGTATAGGCAGTGGTGGTGGTAGTGGGGCTAACCTTACAATGTATTGCAACTTAGTTATCTGTATCTGATTACACACTTTGAAAGTCTGCCTATTCATTTGAATGGGCTTTGGATTGACCTTTTTGACAGATGCGGTAAGAAAGGAAAAAGGAAATTACTGTTTTATCTGGATGTTTTCTTTTTTGGGTAGCTGGCCTGTTTGATTATCATTATGCCTGCAGTGCTCCCTGCTCCTAAGGACCAAGCTGATAGCTCTTACATTCTTCCTTCAGCATTCTTACATTCTTCCTTCAGCAAATGCTCCTTCTAAAAGGCTCCCCAAACCCAATCTTTAGACTAAGCAGTGAGCAAGAGCAGGGCATTGGCACACAGACGTTCAGCGACAGAGTGTTTTCTTTAAAAAGATCCTAATTTATGGGGATCTTTTGTATAGGGTAATGCGTACAGGGGGAACTGAATCTCTCGAACAGGATGATCGCTTACTGCCTGGATGACGATGGGAGTCTCTGTGTCAATGCCATCTTCAGCTGAACTGGATGAAACTCCCTAAGCTAGTTTTTTTTTTCTGGCGAATTCTTAAAATCCAGCTGACCCGACTGCTGTAGCCTGTGCATGACCCACTGCTACTAATTACCTTACAATACATACAAACCGCTTCCTATCTCAGCTGTGTAGGACTGCCCTATCCGACCATTCCCGCGTATGCAGAAACAGTTTCTGCTGACTGATGACAGATGTTTTGTCCGCGTACAATTAGGTGAACGCTGCAGCAGGAACTGCCGGGGGAGAC
>NW_009223735.1:0-19882 GCF_000690835.1 Fulmarus glacialis | reverse complement strand
CCGGGTTTCTGCGCGGCGGCGGGGTCCATTTGGATCTACCCCACTAACTACCCGGTGCGCGGTTATCAGGTGCGCATGGCCCACGCCGCCTTGCTGGGTAACACACTGGTCTGTTTGCCCACCGGGCTGGGTAAGACCTTTGTGGCCGCCGTCGTCATGTACAACTTCTACCGCTGGTTCCCCTCCGGCAAGGTGCTCTTCCTCGCGCCTACCAAGCCCTTGGTGGCTCAGCAGATGGAGGCCTGCGCCCGCGTTATGGGGATCCCGGCCCGGCACATGGTTTCGGCCCGGCACATGGCCGAGATGACAGGTAGGGCGGCGGCAGGGACGGGGCCGGGTCTGCTCCGGGGCGCGTCGTGCTCGGGGGTCGCCTCGGAGGAGCCGCAAACATCGAGGCTGCGTCATTTTTTGGGACACGAAGATTTTTAAGGGGTTAATTTTAGGGGTAATAGTTAAAAGTTTGTCACCAGTAGAAGGCTGTTTTCTGGAGCTCTGGTGTGCGGCCCTGTGGTTCACAGAGCCTTGGGGTTCCGGCACAGAGGTGTAAATGTCTGCACAGAAAATATGCTGTGTATGAAACGTAAGACAAAGAATAATGGCTTTTTCTTTTTTTTTTTTTTCTTTTTTTTAAAGTTTTTACAAACCCCATGAACTACAGTTTATTGCTTACTGAAGTAATAGCCTTAATGACTGAATCCATAACCTGTTTTTAAGCGCAAATCTTTGTCAGCGATGGTGTGGATTAGGTATAGGACTGCGGGAGGCGAGGGGGCACCTTGAGTTTTCTAGCCTTGTTTTCCATGGTTCTAGATTTAGTGTTTTAATGCAAAAAATCTTCCTAGTCATTGCATTCACCTTTTTTCCCTGAAGATGGGAATAGCACCAAGGTGTCTGCTATTTTAAAAGGCACTCACTTCCCAAAGCCGACATGCATCTGCAAGCACTGTCAGACTTCTGCTGTTGTTCTCAGGTCATGGGTCATGTATGTTCTCAGCAGAACAGTTTACTAATGTTATTTCTTTAATTTTCAGGGGGAACCCAAGCTCTCAGTCGGAGGGAACTGTGGAATACCAAGAGAGTCTTTTTCCTTACACCCCAGATAATGGTCAATGATCTTTCTCGTGGGACATGTCCTGCTATAGAGATTAAATGTTTGGTTATTGATGAAGCCCACAAAGCCCTTGGAAATCACGCCTACTGTCAGGTAATGCTGGAGTCACTCCACTCTTGTCTCATGATTACAAAAACCTCCCCCAAAATCGCTTACAGGATCTCCATGAAGTGTCACTGTCATCATTGGTGTAGGGAGATTGTCCTTTAGGTCCTTAGCTTTGTCTGAAAGAGACCAAACAGTCCTCTGTGTTGTCAGTGCCTTCTTTTTAAGTAAAACCTGTATTAAAACTTGGTAAGGTGAGGTGGGATTTTTTTTTTTTAATGTTTGAATAAAATTTTAATTTCTGTTTCAAAATTTTTTTTGACTAGGGCAATTTAAAAAAAAAGTCGCTATGCTGTTTCTTTCAGATGTGTTTGTATTTGCAGGTGTACTCTGGTGTGTTTGTGCTATGTTGGAATAGCTCTTCAACGGGGGGAGGTTTTTTTTCAGAAAAAAGTGTGGGCTTTTTCTGTAAAGCTCTTTATCTTAGTAAAAAGAGTTCAAAATTTCTTTTTAAAATTGGGTTTTGTCTTAATTAGCAAAGAGTTTGTTGTGTTATCTTGGCTTAATCTCCTCATAGCAGTATGTGACCTAAAAGAAAGTTACAGTTTTATATACTGGAGAAATTAATTGAATGTATATGGAGTTGTGTCTAGTTGCTTACTAGGCCTCGTTAGAGGAAAGTAGGTGTTTTTTAGTGCTTGTCTAACATGGCATGCTGGAAAAGAGATGGTAGCTTGCCAAGTTATAACAGTACATGTTGTTTTCTTCAGTGTTGCAGTTTTCTTCTATCATTTTTCAGAACTATAGCAACTTCATTTTCAAAGAGTTTAAGCTTATAGGTTATTTTATTTCAAAATACTGTATAAAAATCTTTTCTTAAAATATTTTACTATTATGCTAATCGCTCTGTAACATAGAGCCAAGACTTGTATTCATTAGCTTTTGAGTCTTCTTAGCTATAGCCAAGAAAAACCTCTTCCATCACCCCTTGGCAGTCCCCATGGCTGTGAAACTGGCAGGTTTTGTTCTCTGTTTTAGCTATACCTTTGCATGGTTTTCAGTAGACCTATCAGCACAAATTGAATTCCTCATTAGTCCCCATTCACTTATTCTTTGTTATTATTTGTAATTTTAATTGTTTTTTCCCCTCCCTGTGCAGCGCAAGGTGGTTGGTCAGAAGGCACGGTGTTCACTGGTAGAACTGGCGGAGTTTGGCTCTGTGGGAAAGTGAAGTAGAGAGGCGATTTGGTTGTTGCTTGAATGTTCAGCAACTATTGTACTTATCCCAGTTCTGGTCTTCGGGAGTGTTGTAGAATGAAAACCTGGGAGGTCTAAGGAATATTCATCCATTTCCCCAATTGCTAATGCAACATTTTAAAGTGAGACTCAACTGAATACTAATTGGCTTGGTGGTTGTCATCTAATCTCTGTTCAGATTTCATGGGTCTAATCATCCATGATTTACTTTTTTTAGAGTGGTTCTTCAAACTTACTTTTTGGCAGCTTACTTGAGTTAGTGTGCTGTTAATCTTATTGTTAAATCAAGTGAAAAATCATTTCATAATTTACCAAGGTTGTTATGCTGAATGGGACTGGGGTAATATACTTAAACAAGATTAAGTGTTCTTGGATAAAATGGTTATAAACTGAACACTTCCTGGTTCCCATTTGAATTTAGATACGCTCTTTTTAGAATATTTTGTTAAGCTCTTTCTACTTAGTGCGTATTTTCATTGATATAGTTTGTATGAGCAAATAATCTCCTTTAAGATTAATGGAAACTTTCCTGTTCTTAGGTTGTAAGGGAACTAAGCAAGTATACAAATCAATTTCGGATCTTGGCCCTAAGTGCCACACCAGGCAGTGATACAAAGGTGAGTTAAATCTACTTGCGTGGTTGGAATAATAAAGTTTCAGTAGAAGCTATGTTTAATACTGTTTGATACAGTTTGAACACCGTGCAGGGTACTGAAGTCTATTAGAATGCCACATAAAAACTGAATCTCTTTACAATCCATTAGTTGTTGAGCGTTTGTCTTTTTCATGCTATAGACTTTGTATTATTTATTTCCTGACTTTTCTAAAAGGACATAATACCTTTTGGTTTTTGAGAATACAAACCTACTTGAACCAAAAAGAATATAGTCTCAATGCAAAATGGCTTTCATATTCTGTTCAGTGTAGTGTGTTGGGTAAATGTAAGTGAGGCTTAGGGTTTCAGTCTATGGCAGATGGACATCTAAATTCAGTTTAAGCTCCTACCTCCAGGTTACTTCTCATCAGGTGTTTCATGGTACACCCAAAGCCGAAGCGAGAGTTCTGTCACTCCAGCCCTCGTGCAATTGCGTGCTTTTTGCATTCATGAACTTACCATGTTGGCTCTTTGTATATCACCTGAGATTTTTAAGTGGAGATTTTCTCATTTTTCATCTATGGGTAGTAGGTACCTTTACCTTAAAATTATATTCAAGGCCTGTTAAAAAATTGTTACTTTCATGTGATACTGACTTGCATCGTTGGAGTGTTAACAAGCAAATACAGTCTTTTTTGTGGCTTCTCAAACAGGCTGTGCAGCAAGTTATTTCCAACTTACTCATTGCTCAGATAGAGCTATGTGCTGAAGATTCTCCAGAAATTCAGCCTTATTCTCATGAGCGACAAGTGGAAAAAATTGTTGTTCCACTTGGTGAAGAATTGGTAGAAATTCAGAATGCGTACATCCGGGTGAGTTGATGCATTTCTTTATTGTTAAATGGACAGTGTCTCTAAACACACAATTTCCCTTCCTATTTTAACATCTCTGTCTAGACTAGCAATAACTTATTAAGGTAACACTTTCCTATGCAATTAAATTTGCCTTTGAGTATAAGGCAAACAAAAAAACATGGTTTCAACTACAGCAGCTGCTGTTTCACTTTGCACCAATGATACTTGTTGCCTTGCAGTATCTTAAAAAGCTCTGTGGAAAACTTATAATTGAATTAGTTTTCTCACCCTCTTTCAGGAGTCCTTGCAAAATTGGCATGAGACCTAAGCTGAAGGCTTCTGAATTTAGTAGTATTAAGATGTTAAGAATGGCCATGCTTGTGTTGTCCAGGTGATTGCCAGCCTTATGAAAACTGTATATTGACTGAAACATTTTCTCTAGTTAAGAATATTCTTTAGAGCTTTAAGTCATCTGTAAGTGTACTTAGTTCTTGGATTTTTTTTGTTTGGTTGGTTTTTTGGGCTTTGTGGTTGTTTTTTGTTGTGTGGGGTTTTTTGTTGTTTGGGTTTTTTGTGGGTGGTTTGGTTTTTTTTTTTAAATTTTTCTCTTGAGAGCTTTTTTCTTTTCTTTTTTACCAGTATGTAATGCCCAAATATAGGACAGATTAGCAGGGACCAGAACTGTTAGCCAGTCAATGGTGACTGTGTCTTCTCAATGAGGTACTAGTAGACAAATGGTGTTACATAAGGTAGCACTTTGAAAAGTTTAAAATGTGTGTTCTTGTTTTGGTAAGAGACATTAAAAAAAAAATTAGGATTAAGTTGGTATCAGACTGTTGGCCTTAGAGTATGTTTTTGATTAAAGTTTAATGATTTTGGTGTAGTGTATGTGAAGACCGCTGGAAGGCAAACTCGTTCGTTCATTTTCTAGATTGAATTGTATCAGCTGTTTTCAAACCAGTAACCTGAGAGTGTATTTATTTGAGGAAGTTCCACTGATAAGATAGCAAGAACTTTAAAGATAGTTTTGCGTCACCACAGGTGCCTCTGAATGCTCCTATTGAGTGCAGGGATTTAATTTGAGGTGTCTTACTTGAGATTTAAGCTGAAATAAGCACGTAGGTTTGGCTGATGTGGTATAATTGAGGAGTACAGACTAATCTTGACTAAATTGTCACTGTGGCTTCACTGGCTTCTATTTCCTTTCTTTGATCTGGTATTTGCATTTGTATTGCTACTGCTTTACTTAGAAAATAGGACTTGTACCCACTGTAGCAGCACGGAGGGCGTGAAAGGATGGTGCCCCAGCCTTTTCCAGCGTTCGTGGGCAAGCCAAGCCTTAGTCCTGGAGACCTCAGCACTTTCAAAAGTGGCTCCTGTACCTCAGTTTCTGCAGAGGTGTTTCTGTAGTTGTGCAGTTTTCTGCAGCACAGCGATGGACCTCGGCCATGCCCTGAAGTTAAATTACACTGTTTACCATGCTCCTGTGTTTTGGCTTCTGAGTGGTTTGAGATCAGGATGGGTTTGAGATCAATATAGCCACAGAAGTAACAAATACATGTTGCATTATCCTTGTCCCCCGCCAAAAGAATCAGTTGTGAAGTATGTTCTGAATGGCATCAGGATTTAGGAGAAAACTGATACATGCATCACTCTTTGTTAAGAACTGCTTCTCTACAGTTTGATTCTGAAACCAGTCCTACCCCAGTCTGTGCTGCAGTAAGAATTGTGGGAGACTGTGCTGGGCGCTTGACAAAGATGGGGTTGCAGATGGCTTCTGCAGTGAGGAGGAGTGAGTTGCTAGCAGACCTGCTGACTGTAGCACGGAGACACATAGCTCCGAATGTACGTGTTTATTTCAAAGAATGTATGTGTTTTGAAAGTTATTTAAGTTTTTTGTGTCTTAGAGCGACCATTTCAAATTTGGGACTTAAATGACTTTTGTAAAATCAGAATAGTAAGTTGTGACTTCTGCTGTTCCCATTCAAAGAAGAGATAGCAAAAGGACTTGTATGTCTGTTTAAAAAAAGGAAAGCCAGGAGTACTCTGCACAATAGAATCATTATCTTTAATTTTGACAAACAGTAACAGTAAACAAGACGACATTTCAGTGAAAATGAAGGACAGTGTAAAACAGCACAACGCAACAATGCTGGAAAAATTATGTTTATATTTGTATACATACAATAAGCAAGGCCCTGAGTATCACAACAGCTGGAATAAACTTTTTAGGCACTAATGTTTGTTTGAAAAATACACAGTATGCAGGACAACGTTTATCTGTTAAGGCTACATCATTTAATCTTCCAAAAATGTGGATGAATTCTGTTTTATTATCTCCTTTGAGTAGTGGAAATCTAGTAACTTCAAATTAAAAATGAAAATCCATTCATTAATGGCTTACAAAGTAGAGCCATGGATGGATAATAGAATACCTATTCTGATAACAGGAGTTAGGTAATCACGCTTGACATGATGTTTTCAAACTTTCTAAAATGATGTATTTGAGTAATAGTAACATTTCCTTGGCATTCACAGGTGTAATTATTAAGTAAACTTTATTGTGTGTCAGTGAAAAAACACAATTCTTCGTGCCCGTGCTTGTGAGAGCCATGTACAGAAGTTGGTACAATGTTCCATAGCCATAAAGTGTATCTTCAAACTCAAGATTAATTGGTTTTCTCAGCAGCAGAAACCGTCTAACATAAGTCAAAATATATACTATCTTGGAATTCACAGTTTTACATAAAACAACACTGAACACTTTGCTGCAGGATATCAGCACATCCAGATAAATACCTTATTTTTATGTTTCAGTAACAAGAATGTTCCTATAACATACCCACAAGTAGCTGAGTCACAGAAGTATTTAGGTGAAGATTGCCTACGGAAAGAGACATAAGATATAGCAAATGCTTTTTGCAGTAGACATTTAAAATGTAAAATATGTACAAACTGGTACTTTATGGTGAGAGGATTTAACTACTTCCAGTAGCTGTTTGACATTTGTTGTGCCAAAGCATTAAAATAATTTCTATAACTGG
The DNA here is from genome assembly GCF_000690835.1 of Fulmarus glacialis. NCBI lineage: Eukaryota > Metazoa > Chordata > Aves > Procellariiformes > Procellariidae > Fulmarus > Fulmarus glacialis. The sequence continues at coordinate 12,976 of NW_009223735.1, read as the reverse complement.
CAAAAGTAATCAAATTGCAGAAACTTCTTTAATTTGCCATAAAAGCTTGTCAAAGGTGAAAACTGTTTTTATTTGCTCTTATAAAAATCTTGGGGGAGGTGAGGGCAAAACAAAACCTGTTATTTAATGCCTCCCTGGGCCCTCTACTCAACTCAGTTTTTAAAAACTTCTTATTGTTTTCCATTAATTTGTTAGCTTTCACTTTAATACTGGCTGGCATTTCCAACAACCTGAGGAAATGTTAAAACTAAATCAAAATAAATAAAAATCAAACAGGAAACAATTCAACATATAGAAAAGGAAGTCTGAATTTTTTTCCCTGGCTATGATCCTGTATCTTGAACAAATGAGAGGAGTGAAAGACATGACAGGTATCTTCATCTTCTTGTTCTGTTAAGTAAGAAATACTTTGACGTGCATTTAAATTAGCACATCAGACAAACTGTTCCTAGTTGTGGCCACAACTGGCACAAGCATTTGTTCTGTCACCTGGCAAACCAGATTTGACAGCTTTCTGGTTGGAATAAGAAAGACTCCAAACCCACAGTTTTTTCTGAGATTCCCCTCCATCAGTTTAACATCCAGTTAATTTGTGGCAATACAAATGTCTGTGCTGAACTAGTGCAGGATATCTGAACAGCTAGGGATATCAGACACTCAGAAGAAGAAAGTGAGGATTGCTTTTTTTTGGGTTTTTTTCTTCCTCCCCACAAAGACTATCAGTTTGTTTGTGTTAAAACTAAGGCCTCTCTCTCTCTCTCTCTCTCTCTCTCCTCGCCCCCCAAATTCTCCTTGCTGTCTCCCCCAGTAACCTCTCTGGGCAGCAACCACCAGAGAACACCTTGGTCACACTTAAGCACGGTCAGCCGGGGACAGCCGGCACTCCCTGATCCTGCTGCTCAGCAAGACGTTTTAGGTTAAGCGTAAAGTCAGTTTTGAGCAGCAGAGAGCCTTGCGAAACCAGGAGGCTTAAAGTTCTTGAGACCTGTACGTTTATTCAGTCCGAAGTACTACACAAATCCATTCTGTTTGCGAGTTAGCACTACTGTAAGCTAGCAGACACTGGCTCTGGTTGCTGTTTTGTATGTTGTAACTGAAGAATACAAAAGCTCTGTTCAAAGCCTAAATCCTATAATCAATAAATAACGTTGGTGATATACTTCATGAAATTTTATATAAAAAGACATTTACTTCTATTAAGATTAAACCCTACCATCATATCTGTAAGGGGAGATATTAAGAAGGGATTTTTGAGAGCAAAACTCTTTGCTACCCTGATTCTGAAGTGCAGTAGGTGCTCTTTAACTGTAGTACGTAGCAAAGCATGAGTGCTGTTTTCAGACTTTCTGATGCATGTAGAACTATGTGAGCTTGTCTTTCAGTCACAGCGTGCTAGACTAGCATTTGTCTCCTCGAAGAATTATCATATGGATGAAGGGTAAAAGAAACAAGCTGCAACATGAAAAATTAGATATTAGGAAGAAAAATTCTCACAGTGAGGGTGGTCAAATACTGACACAGGGCCCAGAGGGGTTACAAGCTCCTCATCCCTGGAGATGCTCAAAATCCAACCGTGTGAGGCCCCAAGCATCCTGCTCTGCCAGCAACGCTGGCCCTTCTTCCAGCACCAGGCTGGACCAGGTGACTGCCAGTGGTCACTTCTAGCTTAGTTTTTTTCTGTGAATCTGTGGAATATTTGTGTCATTTCTAACATTAATAGTCTGGTATTGCCAGAGGAGTGTAAAAAGTACTGAACAACTAAGTTACTTCAGCTGCAGTGTTTTAACATTCAGCGAAGTTATAAGATGAAAGTGTTCAGAAAACTGAAGAGTTAAGAATAACCACTTTCTATTTGGGAATGCCACATATAGTCATGGGATTACTATGAGTGTGTGATTAAGGTAACCTGTAACTTTTGCTATCAAGACTTTAATAAGCATTAGGACTGTTCTGCCTTCTTGGTCTCTTCTCAAGGTTAAAAGTACTTTGGTTGAATGCTTTTTGAGGTAAGCATTAAGAATCTCTGCTCCACAGATGATGACGTTAAAAGCAGTCAGCATTGGCCTAGTCTTATTCCTTGGTTTAATCCCTGGTAGTTCTCTTCAGAAATTAAGACCTGAACATTATTTTTCTGAAGCACTGCCTGCATGTGCGAGGTGGTTTTAATATGTGTCCCACTGAAAGTCCCAGCAGGGTCTTTGTGCAGCTAGTGCAGCACTAGGTGCCCAGGGCAGGGGCTCCAGGATCTCCCCTAGGACCGTCCCAAGCCAAAAGCAGTCTAGAGATGCTAATAAGTGGATGAGGAGAGAGGTCTCTGTCTCCCTTATCTTGTCAAAAAACATCAGGTGAACTGACTTTTAAAAGTGCTAAAAATCTCCGTAAAAATTGTGTAAAAACTGTAAAAGTTGACATAGGAAACTGTACGTTTCAGGTGTTACCTCTGTTTGATTATTAAGTTGGAGTGATTGCCTTGCTAAACTGGCTAAAAGCCACATTTCTAAAATCTTTGAGGGTTTGATATCTAGTCTCGCATGATTCACCTGTAAGATTCTGCCAGTAAATCAGAACTGATTCTTGTGACTGACAGGCATCAGAAATGGGAGGCTATGGTCTTTGAAGGAACCATATCTCATTGTGTCGATTGGCAGCAGCTGGGTTTGTATATCCTGCAATGATGAATGTATCCTGCAAACACAACTCGGGACTCTCCAGAATATCCGCCAACAGGTTTATTTCTCTCATTATAGAGTCTTCATTGGTGATTCCTCTGAAGCTCCTGTAAGAATCAACTTCATATTAAGTTCTTTTTAAAATCCACAGTTTTTCCAGAGCCTAGAAATGCCTCCTTCTAAATTATTTAGTCATGATTCGCAAATAATATTACCTGACTGTGATTGATCTCAAACACATAAGTTCTTTCTTAACGTTTTCAGTGATATGTCAGACACTTTGCTCCCAGCTACACAGAATAGTCTGTGTTTTGAGATGCTATTGTATCTCGCATTTACAGATGCATCATTTTCTCAAGCAAGTTGGTAACCATTATTTCCTGAATATCCCAGTCTCTTAAAGCAGGCAGCTTTTAACAATTACTAAAAATCAAGTTTTACTGTTTGTTAGCTTTTAGAACTTGATTTAAAAGATGTAACGTGCCCAAATGGAAAACTGCATCTTTTTACTAGAACAAAATTAAAATGTTTCTTACCTACTATAAACAATAGTAGAAGGCCATTCTTCAATGATTATGTCAGAGTCAAAAGGATGAGGTGGCTCGTCCTGCAGCACTTCAGGCAGGTAGTATGCTACTGTCACTGACTGTGTCATCTCCGATTGAGATTCATTTGTATGGACTATGGTCACAATGGGTATTGTTATCCCCAAGTACAGTCCTGAGGAGACAATACATGACTTTTTAGAAAGCACAAAAGAAGGTCTACATACTGTGCTTGAGTTCTGAACTCATACTTAGTAATAAAAAGTGAGTATCACAGAGCAGAGTTCCATTACTAAAAGGAATTCAGTAGGATGTTCGGAAAATGGGGTTGTGTATTCCAAGTTGGAAGTAGCGTTTTATTATGCCTTGTGTGTGCGTGCGTGTGTGTATATATCTCTCTCTCTAAAACCTACATGTGCAAATATGTGTGCCTGTGTGTCAGAAATGTAGTATTTGGTGAGCTCTCCTGTTTTCATGTAGGGCAAGGAGTTTGACTTAACTTCTTTCCCCCTCTTAAGAGGGTTGTGTTTATCTTGTAAACTGACCTTGTGTCATATTTTAAATATTTGGGAGCAAAGAATGTAGGCAAGATAAGGGGGCTGCATTGTGAATTCATTTAGGATTTGCTGTTATCAAAAATGTTGCTGTATTTTTGCAATGCTACTGGAAAAGGTTGACTGTTTTGACTGTGCAGGTAGCAGTGATGACTAGGAGTGGGAACTTTGCTTCTGTACACAGTTTGAAAACAAAACTGCACTGTTCTGGAGCCAAAATTACTTTCAAACCATGTCAAAGTGTTAAAAGGATGGGGAGAGTGGGGGAAATACCTGATTAAGGAAAAGCTTTCGTGATCAATGTTTTTAGTTTCTTGGAAAGAAAATTAAGGGTTGACTTGCCAACCACATGCACTATTACAGAACAAAACATTGGGCATTGCAAAACTTTTTAATCAACTGGAGAATGAAAAAAATGAGAACTGATGGCTGGAAGTTGAAACCAGATTAAATTGGATTGGAAACTAGGTGCACATTTTTCATGCAGGCACAAGCTATCATGGACATGGTGGACTTGCCATTATTTTAAAGTACTTGAGTTAAAACTGGATTATCTTTCTGGAAAATATGCTTCAACCACACAAATTTTTGGTGTCCATTCAGATATGCGCAATTTAAGTACCATAAACTAAAACGAAGGAGGCAAAACATTATGGTCTCTTTTGGCATTACACTCTGAATAGGTTCTTAGAATAGGCGATTTCAGTACTGCTGTGAAAATGAAACCCCTAAAATTCTGTAGCAAAAGCCTAATTTGTAGCTGCCAGCCTACAAAAATAGCCAGTGTCAATTCCCAGGCAGTTGTAATGGTCACAGTGCCCCTGGAGACAGTGATGGCTTCCTGCAGATGTTCTCTGCTAGCACGTATGCAGGGGGAGCAGCACTTTGATTTAGACTCTGCTGGAAAGGCTGTATTACAGGAGAATGTCCCTAAAGACAGGTTGGTGTATTTGGAAAAAGCTAATTAAAGTATCTCCCCACTTAGGAGGAGCTAGTGCATAAATACAATGTTTTAACGTTAATGTAGAATTGTGGTACCAATTACCTGAGGAATTCTGCTCACAAATGTACCTCATAAGCTTCATGAATCCAAGACAGATGCTCTGTTCATACTGTTTTTCTTTCATTTTTATACAAGCCCATTTGGCTTTTCCATACTGACGTTTTTCATAAAGCAGATCTCCAAGCTGCAAACACAGTAAGATAATAATTTTGTATTTTAAGTTAATCATCTAAAAAACGCGTGTAAACAAATAGAAGTAAGTGTTTCAGTGCTTTACTTCTAGCATCAGGAAATTAACTTCTCCAGGTGTATGACCAGGAGAACGGCAAGCATGAGGAATGATTTTAAGTCTCAGTGCCAGCTATACCTTAAGCGCATTCTGTTTAATACTTAGTTCACATGTGCTTTATTTCAAGATCCAAGCTGGTATATAATAAGTAGATATCCAAAACCAATGCAGTGTATGCATCTTACTTGAGTACAATTGCATCTTTTTTCAGCTGTCAGTGAAATGATCTTGAAAGGAACATGTGAATTTCAGTCCTTCCTCATATAAATCAAGAAAGGATATGCTGCTGATCTTGGACCAAAGTTTATTTCAGCAGAGTTCTAGGTAGTTCCCTTTTAAAATAAGGAACTGTCATCTTTTGGACTTGCAGTTTTAAACGTTTAGTTGTAATTAACACTGAATAACCTTATTTTTTATCTGCTGTTATTACAGTAGTACTGAGAAATTGCTTTCAAGCATTTAATTACAACATAAATAGTCAGGAGTCCCAAACTGTTTAGATGAAATACACTTAATCAAATTGTGACATTTATAAATTTGAATTATATAGATCTATTTAAAAGAAATGTGACAAGAATTCTTCATACTTGGTTAGTAAAGATTTTCTTGATTTGTCATGTATTTAACGTTAGACGCTTGTTTGCACATTTCGTGAGCTGTAAACAATTTGCTGGACATCAATTTCAATTTTTCATTAGAGGATAAGATGGTTTTGATAAGATGGATTTGCAAATTGCTGCTTTGTTTGATAATGACCCATGATATAAAAGTACCTGTTTGGTTTTAAATTCAGATATTAATCTCTTTCAAGTATTCTCTGCTAAGATTTTATTAACATGATTGTGTAAAGAAGCAAATGCATTGATTTAAATGAAGAAAATAGACATTTTTATTTCAAATGTCAAAATATGAGGGGTTTTTGTTAAATTAATTATCAAATGTCACAAAAACTGTAATTCCTGGCCATCTTCTGACATTTCTGCTAGTTTCTACCTTACAAAAAAGAAAAATTCACACATGTAAAAGTGGTGAGATGTTAAAAATGAAATATAGTTATCCAGTTATAATGCTTTGCACTTACGATATTAAAAATCCTAAATGGCTAAAATAATTTTATAAAGAAACATATTTTTGGAAGCTAGGTATGAATACTGAAAACACTGTTAAAACCTCAACTGGGAAGGGAAACGGTACCTTTTCTTTGCGCTGGATCAGGGTAAATGGGATGGTCTGTCTCCCCTGGGGATTGTTATTTCTAGTCAGCTGCTGAATTGGCTCTGCCATGTCTGCAACAAAAGAACACATTTCCAATTTTAGACCCGAAGCTGTAGAAATAAGTCTGGGGACCTTGTTTTTGCAACAAGTTTAGTTTGCTCTTCAATATTAATGGGAAATGTTAACTGACTTCTGTCTCTGTACTGTTAGGAACAGATTTCACTCTCCCACTCCTCATATATTGCAATTATACAAGCATCTATGGAAGGCTTTTGGCGGTGCCCAGTTTTCTAGCTCTGTGCAGATGTTGCCAATTCTAGCAACTCTTTCGGTGTTGGATTAATGTGCATCCACATGAAGAAGTAAATTGAGTCGGCTGTTCTTGTTCACAGGTTCAAGGACATACTACTGCGGAAACTGTCATTTCCGAAAGATGTTTTATGTCTCATATTTTACTTTAGCGTTTGATATTACGCACATTTCAGCGCTGCTCATTAGTCAGGACAAGTATTGGGTGTGAGGGCCGTGTTGTCACTCAGAACCACAGTCCCCGGGCGGCTGGTGCAGCGCAGGCAGGCTGGGATATGTTAGCTGGGTGTCCTGGCTACCCGGCAGTTACTGCTGCCCAGCTACCACACTGCTTTTCTCCATGGTTCGCTGCTAGGTGCAGGCTCTGGGAGTGTTATAACCGAAACTGATGGAGAGCGTTCCGGCTGTGATGCTGTGGTGATTCAGCTTCTGTATACCTAAAGTGGAGTTCTGGGTCTTAAGTGAATTGCTTTTTTTTTTTTTTTTTTTAATGTAAACCCGTCTAGTAAGACCTCACAGGAGCAGAGAATTTTAAAATAAAAGGCAAACAAATGTTTTCATTAAGAAGTAGAAAAGAACATGAACATTTGTTTGTAGCTTCAGGAGACTTCACAGAACAGGACACACGCTGGGCTGTATCAGCAAGACTGCAGCCAGCCGGTCAAGGGAGGCGACTGTTCTGTTTGGTGCTCGTGAAGCTGCATTTCACGTGCTGTCCATGGTTTGGGGCTTCATGGTACAGCAATGGCATTGATGAACTCCAGATACTTCGGTGGAGGGCCACCCGGCTGGTCAGGGCAGGGTGAAGCGCAGAAGGGGCTGTGAGAACCCGATGTGCTCAGGCTGGAGGGAGAAAGTGAAGGTGGGGTGTGGAGGTGGGATCAAAGTGCAGTCCCCACTACTTAGTGGAAGGATGTGGAGAAGACCGAGACTCTTAGAGGTACACAGTGATAGGGTGAGAGGCAGCAGACATAAGTTGCCACATAGAAAATTCTGATTAGGTATTAAAAAAAAAAAAAAAAAAAAAAATCAGTGTGAGTGATCAACCACTGGGACAGGGGCCCAGAGATATTATGGAGCCTCTGTGCTTGGAAAAATGTCAGCTGGATGAGGCCCTGAGCAACCTGGAACCTGAAAGTTAGCAACCTAACTTTAAAACTAGCCCTGCTTTTAACAAGGGGTTAGATTACAGCTCTCCAGGGGCTCCTTACACCCTAAATTATTACATAGTTGTGTATTAGTTAATTCTATTTAGTGTATCTATTTAGTGTAAATAGGTGTTTATACTTTCTTTAAAAGGAAAGTGCTGAAACTATAGATGAGGGAGGAGAAAAGTTAAAGAAATATAAAATGAGGAAACTTAAAATTCCTCAATGTATACTTCACTGAAGAACTGTATCTTAGGAAGATGTGATTGTTTAACAAAGAAATTGGAACATAGATTTGTGTCAATTTAACACGATTTCTTTTTGTTGCATAGTAGTTTTATAGGTATGTGCTGTCTGATTAGATATCAAATACATTAGATGAAAGGTTTTATTTCAGTTTGGAAGGGACAAAAGACTGAACTTAGAGTGAATATTAACATTCTAGTGAAATTGAAACATAACTTATATAAAGGTGGGAGAAGAGCAAAGCAAGCTTCGTAACTTGTGTTCTGTCTTGTAAGGTTCCATTACACCTGGCAGAAAGAAATACAGTGGTTCAATGTTCTCAAATAGTCATAGTTACCATAAAGCACTAGTAAAGATTAAATGGAACGTATGGACTTTATTTGACTAATAGGGACACCGTGTGTTTTGCATGCTTCTTATGGTTGCCACTGTCTGTTGTCTTGCCCTTTGGAACAAGAAGGGCTCGGAGTACAGTCTAACGTGTCATCGCTTCTGGTCTGAGCTCTCACATTTTGGTGGTGGATCAGTATGTGAAGGAGAGTGTTAATACTTAACTGTCGTTGAAGAACTCTAAGCACCTGCATGCTCGCTTACCAATACTGAGATGGAACTGAAACACGCTGTGACTTTTTGAATGATTCTCACATTTTGTAAGAAATTAAATAGCAAACCTATCCTCTGTTTCTAGATGTAGTGACACTAGTAATCATCCAGTCTGTATTAATTGTTACACTTCCCAGCCAAGCTCAAATGGATAGAAGGAGCAAATATATTACACTTGCATATATAATACTGTTCTAGTACTTCTGTTCTCCTACAGTTTTGTCATTTAAATATGGTTGGATTAGGTGTATTTGCAACTACGGTTGCCTTGCCATCAATTCTAGCTGCAGTTCATAAAAAAATACTGCTTAGAAGTTGATCCCTAACAGACAGGCTTGGAAATGCTGGATATAAAGTTAGCCTTAGGAATGGAAAGCCCCTCTAGCCTTAGGAATGGAAAGCCTGTCTTCCAAAAGAGTTAGTCCCTTGCCTTTCAAAGTTGAAGTAATATAGGCATCTGTGTACTTTGATAGAGGATTAGAAACTTAATTTTTATATCGTGTTTGAAAGTCTGGATGTGAATTTCTGCCGTACTACCTCATGGTATATATCAGACATGCATGAAAAGGACTAAAGTTTCAACTGAAATAAGAGGCCATTCTCTTGGGTGTTGTAAGTGCCTCAGTATCTTAAGTGGAAAATGCAGGATGATGGGGGAAGAGAGTATTATCCATGTTTCAGAGAAGAGAAAAATTAAGATGCAGGAGAATTAACTTGGCCTAGGTCACTTAGTAAATCTGTAGCTGAGCTGGGAATTGAACCTACATCTCCTGGCATCCAGTGCGGGGGTTTTAGCTTTAAGACTATTTGGAATAGTAAAGATCCTTTTAATAAAGGGGAGAGAGCTACACTTTAGTTAATTTCAAACATTTTTTAAAAAATGTAATTGGGAAACATTTAAAATGTAAGTAATAACTGACATGTAAAATTGATCTCTTTGGAGGCTGAGAGAAAAATAAAAGTCGATTAGACTTCAGCACTGAATTTTCCACAGAGTACTCAAGAATTAGGAAACATCTTAGGACTCTAGAAATGTTAACTCTATTTTTCAATTTCTTTGTTGGTAACTGTGTGGGGTTTTTTCCTTCCATATTAATGCATAGGGTAGGCATTAAAACTAATTAAAGTCCTTTCAGGAGTTTTATTCTTTAGTTCATGAATCCATGCCTGTCAGGATAACATTTGGATTATAAGTATCTTACCCTGGACAATACTTAGATTATACTGCCCAAAAGCAAGTGAGTTGCTTGACATGTCATCTGTCAGTCCAAGCATGCAAACTTGAATACTGATGTGACAAAACAAGGCAAGATGAGTTGTAGCAGTGTAGCTAGGTAAAGGCTTGGTTTAATTAAATTTCAAAATTGTGATTACAGTTGCTACTATAGGTAAGTATTGTGAAAGAGGCAAATCTTTACAAAGGGATTTATATAGATAAGGCACATTTGACAAGACTTGTGCATAGCAGCAAGACTGAACAATTTAAATTGTTGCACGTCTTAATTTGTGTCTGATCAGACCTGCTGGGAGTGTCACTGAGGTGGGATGTACTTGTCAGCTGTGCCCTTAAATAGTGTACATGCACACATAACTTTGTCATTCTAGAGTAGAGGAGACCACCTTTGTAATGCTGGGAGCCAAAACCTTCATGCTGAAACGAACCACTAGACATGCACCTTGGAGAGAGTAATCAGGAAACAGCTCTGGGAGGTGTTTGCGAGCACCATCTCAGTGCTGGGCTGGGGTGGGCTTCAGCGTGAGGCAGCATCACTGGGATGACCCAGTGATGGAGACTCTGTAGTCCTTCCCTGCACGCGTCCTTCACCCGACAGATGAGATGGCTGTCCAGCAGCCTCTGTACCAGCAGAGCCTTGCTGCCACTTACCTGAGGTAACCTCAGCAGGAGAGGTACCTTGGAATTGATGGAAAACCAGCTGCAATTCCAGATCTAAAGTTCGAGCTGGAGCCTGGGTACTTGACCTCAGAGCATGCTGCTTTGTACACTGAGTATCTTTATACAACTTTATGCTTTAGCAAGTAGATGGTTTTGATGGGTAGCAACTTTCCTGAGCTTGCCTGTTAATGAATGTTCTTATATTCAAATTAGAATGGAGAAATTTAAAATTAACTGCTGTAGCATGTTTTCTGCTTCCACTGGGAGTAGACAAAATAGAGTTTCAAGCCAAGAAAGTTACATTATACCTTCCTGCACCTTTAATTTTCTTTTACCTTGTTGTTGCAAGGTTTGACATAGGCCAATCAGTCAGTCTATAGGATTAAGATCTTATTAACAGTGATAAATTGAAATGCCAGTCATATGAATATCTGTTGTTCATATCTCACAAAATCTTAGATTTTTTTTTTAGAATGCTTACAGTGTTACCCTTAAGAGGTGCTAACGAACACTACAAAGCAAGTCATCTTTTCGAAAGGTATATTGTCACCATAGAACAAAACAGGTGTCAGAGCTTGTGGCAGTCCAGAACTATTGATGAGAGGGATGGTAATGTTCTTATTTTGCAGACTTTACCACCAGACTACAGGAAATATGCAGTGTTGTTAAGGTCTTGAATGCTCTGTCTGCATAGTTACCAGGCTGGGAGTCAATAGTCAGGCAAGTTCTTGTGTGTTCTTACACCATGGCTTTAGTGACAGCAGCTGCTTGGATGTGGCACACTAGAGGAAGTCTGCTCCCTATTGACAGGGAGGATTTCTCCCAGAAACCCTCTGTGCCCTGTGTTTCCTCTGTGTATTCCCTGAGGCTCAAGTACACGTTAGCTGACTGGACACTAAACATGGATACTAACAGTTAGCTTGAACTTTGAATGGATCACATAAACTAATCTGGCAAATTCTCTTAGGCTGTTCTAATTGAGATGCAGTCCACTCTTGACATATAGCCCTGGACAATACCTGATTATAATATCTTCTATTTAGATTTTTGTAACATTTGCTTAGCGTTCCAAAGTAAACCTTTTATAATACAGTAACTAAAATGTGCTAAATTACTACTTTTGACATGTTTCCTAGACTTGATACCCTGCCTAATAAATGTTAGGAATTTCAATGCCTTGTTTCACTATGTATCAGAATACCAGATAATTTTGTGGGATGGAATTTTGTTTTCTGCTACACAAAGCTACTCTTAAGGAGTAACTTGGCATCCATGTGTTCACGCCTCACTCGTGCATGCCCCTCTCCTCTCGCCCTCCCTCGGTGCCCCTGTAGAGTCAGAAGCCGTCAGATTTGATGCCCTGACTACAGACGCAAACCCGCGGCTGCTGGAATGCGTGTTGAAACTATGGGATGGCTCTGCTGGTGCAGGGCATTCAAAACCCCTCCGATGGGGGCAGTGAGAGCAAGGCAAGCCAGAGAACTCTGTTCAGACTGACCTTGCCCTTCTTTTAGTATCTGAGGGGGCGTTAATTTTCATTGTTAAAACATTAGAAAGGTAAGATTATACTTCTAAGCATGACTTGAAAAGGAGGTTGTACCCTCTTTGCTGTATTGGAATATAGAAAAAGTCTTTAAATAACAGTCGTTTCATTTTGGCAGTGTCTAGTGCAGTCTGTTGTTCAAGGTTTTGCTGCTTCCCGTCCTCTTAGAAGGTGATTAATCTGAGCAGTAAAGATGCTAAAGATCTCTCTACTTCTCTAGGCAGGACAGTGCAGATGAGTTAAAGTTTCTGAATGAACGAAGTTTGCAGTTATTCTCCGCTGGTTGTTATGAGTTACCTGATTTGTTACAGTCTTTCAGATTCTTTGGTCTTTCTTAGAATTGAAAATAAACAATTTCTTAGTAAGATAAGCCTGGGAGGCTTACTGTCAGAAAGCAAAGTCGATCCTTTTACTTCTTTATTCTGTGCCATCTTTGAATTCAGTTGTCTTTCTGTAATGCACTAACCTCTTAGATAGCTACAGTGAGGAGAGATTCTTGAGACAAATGCTTTTGCAGGTAGTCAGATTTAACTTTTAATTAAGACTGAAAACTCACATCGGTCCTTTTTAGTATAAATAGGTCAATCCACTACTACTACAGCTGCTTCTCAAAGTTAGAAAAATCTTTTGAATCGCCCTGTGCAAAGCTTTAGCTCGGACTTTCTGTGTATCAGAAATGTATGGCACTACGATGGGCGTTTATTGCCAACAGCCTTTGCTGTGTCACCACCCATCTCCCTCAGACGGCTGAAACGCCAGCCCGAGCCCCTTCTCCGGGGACAGCCTTGCTGCTGGGGCGGCCAGGGAGGTGAACGGGGCGGATGGGGACCCTGCTCCTCCCGGCCCTGCCCCACACCCTCTCCAGAGAGACAGCCGGGTCCCAGCCCCGAGGACAGGCTCCCTCCGGGCTCTCTGGAGAAGGGAGAGGTTTGCAGGTGCCGGAGCCTTGCCGTGGCAC
>NW_009223734.1:14482-15367 GCF_000690835.1 Fulmarus glacialis | reverse complement strand
GTCTCAGGCAGGGAGCGAGGCCGGAGGCTGGATCCGTCCCGCGGGGCCAGGCAGCACCGTCCCCAGCATCACCTCGGGATGCGCTGGTACCCGGGTGGGTACACAACCCACCCCCGAACCGTGCAACCCCAAACCCCCCTGTCACCCCAAAACAGGTCCTGGGCAGCCAGGGGAGCCCCGGGGGGGGCTGGGGTTTGCAGAGGATACAGGGCTTGGGTTAAAAATCTCCCAGAAAGGGAGGAGAGGGACTTCCCCAGCACCCCTGCACCCCGCTGAGGTCTCCCCATCCCGGTATCTCAGCACCGAGTTTCTCTGCCATCAGCTTTCGGGTCCCCTGTATATCGAAAATTGATATTCCCCCCCACCTAAAATTGATATTCCCTCCGCTCTCCCCAAATGCTGGAGCTCTCGGCACTCATCCTGCAGCCATTGGGGAACGCTGGGCCCACAGCAGCCCCCCGAGCTGCTGGAGGCTCCCCCCGGTCCCTGCCCTCCCCACCGCCCGTCTTTGCCACGGTGGCTTTGCACCATCCCGCCAAGGCAGGTCTGAAGGGGTTCCCTAGGGGACATCATCCATGGGACATGTCCCGTCCGTGGGACAATGGTTTCCTGGGTCCCCCCAAGGGTGGGCACCCGGCTGGGGGAGGGCAGGACACCCACGTCGATCCCCAGGCCGTGGGTGCTGGCACCGCTCCCACCCCGGGGTGACACCACGGTGAAACGCCAGTGCCACCATCCGTGTCCCCATCCCGGGAAGCTCCTGTCCCGCCATGGCCCGCTCCCCCCCAGAGGGCTGGGGGGCTCCTGGGGAAGGAGCAGCTCGATGCAGGGGGGCACCGCACCCATGGGTGCTCACCCCCATCCATGGCCCAGGGCGGGCACACG
>NW_009223734.1:11465-14330 GCF_000690835.1 Fulmarus glacialis | reverse complement strand
AGCACCCATGGGTGCTCACCCGCATCCATGCACCAGGGTGGGCACACGAGAAACCGTCTGCGCCCAAACTTCCAGGGAGAGCCGAGCAATATCACAAATGCATCTGTTCCACCGCAGCCCCCTCTTTGCATCTCTAATTGCGTGGCGTGCCCTTGAATTTGCATAGAAGGCTTAAAATATAATTAATTTTTGGCACCCGGCAAAGCCGGCACGAGGCTAATCCCTTCAGATTTTGCAGCCTTATCTCATTTGAGCGTTTATCTAGTTAAGCTTAATGGGTAAGGGAGAGGTAAAAAAAAAAAAGTCAGCTGCACTTATCTGAAGAGCTGCTGCTCCCCGCGGGCAGCCCCCCCATGTCCCTGTCCAGGCTCGGCTGACAAAAAGCAACAAAAAGCAAAACAAGGGGCACGACCCCCCTAAAACTGCCCAGCTCCAGCCCCGCCGGAGCTCTGGGCTTTATACTGAGGCCGAGCGGACCCACAGACCCAAATCTTTTGGGTTACGACGGTGTGATGAGGCACCTTGGAGGGGCTCCTGCATCCCTGAGCATCCCCGAGCATCCCCAAGGCTTTCCCCCGCCTGGCGCGGACTCACGTGTAGAGCGGCTGTAGCTGTAGGTGTGACGTCTTCTGTGGCGCCTGGTAGCCGTAGGAGTCAAACCCACCGATGAAGTCGACTGGGGAGAGGGGGGAGAGCAGCGAGGTGAGCTGGGGAGGGCAGCGGGGCAATTTCCCTGCCTCCCCCTGCCCCAACGGCACGTGTGGGTCATGCAGCATTCCGGTTTGCAGCAGCATCCCAGAGAAGTGCAGCATCCCGGGACAGGGTAGCCGTAGGGGGCAAACCCACCGATGAAGTCGACTGGGGAGAGGGGGGAGAGCAGCGAGGTGAGCTGGGGAGGGCAGCGGGGCAATTTCCCTGCCTCCCCCTGCCCCAACGGCACGTGTGGGTCATGCAGCATTCCGGTTTGCAGCAGCATCCCAGAGAAGTGCAGCATCCTGGGACAGCACAGCATCCCAGGGAACTGCAGCATCCCGAGTCACAGCAGCATCCCGAGTCACAGCAGCATCCCGGGACACCACAGCATCCCAGGGAACTGCAGCATCCCGAGTCACAGCAGCATCCCGGGACACCACAGCATCCTGGTTGCCACAGGGGGGACATGCAGCACCCTGGGGACATGCAGCATCCCAGGTCCCAGCAGCATCCCAGGGAAGGGCAGCATCCTAGGTTGTTGCAACGATCTGGGATGCCACAATATCCTGGATCTTCGCAGCATCCCAGGGAAGGGCAGCATCCCAGGGAAGGGCAGCATCCCAGTTTGCTGCAACATCCCAGGTCACCGCAGCATCCCAGGTCGCAGCAGCATCCCAGGAAAGTGCTGGCGAGAAATAGAGGAAAGGAGCCGGACCGACTTGCAGAGATCCCTCGGGCTCTCTTCTCACCACAACAGCCCTTGCGTTGCAGGCTGGACAAAGTGAGTAAAATTACCCTATCATTGTCTCCTGAGTGGGCATTTAAGGAGAATTATGGGGGAATTACATCTCGTTTAAAGCGTGTCATTTAGAGGAATTGCAGACACCAATATATCCCTTTTCACGGCTGCGATTTCCAGCCCGGCAGAGCCCATCACCCACCCGGCATCACTTGCCGGAGGGATCGCGGCGGCAGACCCCAGCCCTTCACCCCGGCTCCATGCAGAGGGGGCGATGGGTGGCTGGGGGTACCCCAACTTCTCCCGTGATCATCCTACGTGCCCCCAGACCTGAACCCTCCCACGAGCTCAGCCAGCCCAGGAACAGGCACCACGCGCCGTTACAGGAGCCATAGCACGACCCATCTCCCCAAAACAAATATATTAATCCCCAAGGAGCCGTGATCCGGGTGGATTCACACACGGGTGTCCGGGAAACAGCAGCGAGCTCAAGGGGGGAGCCCAGTTCTCTCAGCGTATTTATCTTCCTGACTTAATATTCAGCCAGCTCTCAATTTTGATGCCATCCATCCATTTCCAAATCTAATAAGATATTCCATTAAAAAAGATGCATTTGAATCTTGGGCTCCAGCAGCATTAATATTAAAAGTGTATTGAATGTGGGAGTTTGTTTGAATGCAAACACGCTTCAAAGCCGGCGGCGGTAGATAAACCCTTTTGCCAGCTCCCCGGGTACAGAAACAAGTTATTACCACAGGCAGCGTCCAATTTCACACGGAGATTTTCCTTTTCTGCTACACCAGTTCCCGGCAGCGGACGGGGAGGAAAACACGGGGATGCTGAACCCCGGCATCCCCTGGGCTGGGCTGGGACCATTTGTGGGTCCGCGGCACTGGCAGGGATGCTGATCCCGATGCCGCGGGGAAGGAGCCTGATGTTGAAAGCATCTGGGTGGCTTTTGCCACGCCGGCGGTTGGGCATCCCGCCCTGCGGGCGGCTGCCGGGAGCTGCCAGCTGGTGCGAATTAATTAATGGCAGATGAGCATTTAATGCGGTTGGATGGCAACAGCCTCAACCGCTTGGTTAATTGGGGCTGGGGTGCTCAGCGCTTCCAGAGGGGTGTTTGCAGGGATCATTGTCAGATCGGAAAGCACAATATAGATTGCATAAAAATTAGCCCATAACTTTGCTTAAATTGCTGCTTTGGGGTGAAAAACCTCCAGGTGGGGAGGAGGGCTCTGCCACCCCGCTGCCCGTGGGGACGCTGGTCAGGGGACATAATATTTCCCCATTTCATCGTCCCCAAGCCCCAGGTGGCTGTGAAAGGGGGAGGCAGGTGATGGCTGGCTCCGGGAGACGTGAGCAGGGAGGACGGCTCTCCCGCAGCCCCCACGGGGCTGGATCCACACCGGGAGGAGCATTCACCGTGAATT
>NW_009223734.1:10672-10930 GCF_000690835.1 Fulmarus glacialis | reverse complement strand
AAGTGGGACCCTGAGGTCAACGGGAGCTGGTCCCGGCGCCACGATGCTGGTGTGGCGACCAGGGACCAGACAGGGACCGGGGACCATCTCAGCCTCTTCGTGGGCTAGTGCGGGGATGAAGCCCGACCCCACGCGTTGGATGAAACGGGTCCCGTCCCTGCACCCGAAGGTTGTGAGCGCTGCAGTCCCGTGGGAGACGCGGCAGCTCAGGGCTCGGGGTCCCCATCCTCCTGATCTCCCCGACCCGACCACGGCGGA
>NW_009223734.1:9827-10044 GCF_000690835.1 Fulmarus glacialis | reverse complement strand
CCCAGCCGGGAGCTGCCGCCCCGGCGAGGCGCTGGCCGGCATTAGCCGAGGCCATTTTGCAGCGCTGCAGCTCTCCCCCCCCGTGACTGAGAGCAAAAGCACTTACAGCTGTCTTCTTCCTCCAGGAACACTTTGCTGACGTAGCAGGCATAGACGAAGCCAAAGAGCTGCAAAACAAAAGTGGGCAGAGAAAAGTCGGTTATCGGGGTGATGGGCA
>NW_009223734.1:7995-9648 GCF_000690835.1 Fulmarus glacialis | reverse complement strand
GGGACAAGGGTGGTGGCTCTTGGGGGGACGGGCTGGCGCCGCACTGGGATGGCAGTGCAAAGGGTGTTGAGCTCCACGTAGCGCTGGGTGCCCCTTTGGCGGGTGCATGGCAGCTGCTCTGGACCCCAATTCCCTTTAAAGAGTTATTTTCTTCCAGCCCCTCAAGGCTCCCTGGGAGTTTTGCGTCCAGGGATGTCCCCTTCCCACCTCCCCATGGGGTGAGACAGCCACCGGGAAGGGGGGGACCCTCCCTTTCCAGCAAGCGGCACATCCCACCGGCTCAGACTGCTGCAACGCGTCTGGGTGCGTTACACCGAGACCCCCCCCGATTCCTGCAGCATCCAGCCCACAGCCTGCCAGGTTCTGGGGTGGGCAGCACCCCCGGGGTGCTGGCATGGGCTCCGTCTGCTCCCCTCTTCCCACCCCTGAGCCAACGCCACCCTCGATGCTATAAAATGGATGCGTGATGGTGGGACATCTCCAGCTCGACCACAGTGGCTCTGCCCACCCTGGTCCCTGCCATCGTCCCTCTTCTCTCGCTTCACAATTCGGGATGAGGGATGAGGAGGAAAAGTGCCGGCAGCTGCCCTTACCGCCAGGAATATCTGCATGGCGCTGCTCACTACCTCGATGTACTGGTAGTCAAGCAGGCAGCCGCTGACGGTGATGACGTGATGGTCCTCGGGCGCCAGGTTGGAGTTCATCACCGGCGTCACCAGGCAGCCCGGCCCGTTCTCCATCCACCACGAGCGATGCAGTGAGGTATTGAAGGTCATGATGAAGTCTCGGTCCTGCGGGAGGGGAGCAGAGGAGGAGACACAGACCGTGGAGCCGAGGATCTTTGCAGAGGGGTTGGACAGAAAATGGGCTTTTCCAACCCAAGGATGCTCCACGAGACCCAGACCATGTTAATGCAGTGTGGCCAGTCACCCCCCGCATCTCCCTAACCCGCAGCCAGCGTCCCCGGGGTTTGTGGCTTCCTCCCACGCCGGTGTCATGGACCATTTGGTCAAGCGGCATCCAGGTGTGCCACGATGACCGGGTGACATCACGGATGTCACGGAGCGGTCACCAGGTACCGGGGCGGTCCCCGGGGTGGCAGCTTGGCCTTCAGGCAGGGAAGCAGCAGCCGGCAATGCTGCTGGCCACATCCAGCCATCCGAAAGATGGGACCGTGGGATCACCCCTCCAGTGTGGTCCAGGCATGCAGAGCAGAGAGGGTTTCAGGGTGCCATCCCCCCATCCCCGCGGAGCCTCGCGGGGGCCCTGCTCATGCATGTCCCCTCCTCGTAAGCCCATGACCAGGCTTTGGGGCTCTCCCTGTTTCATCTCCGGCAGCTTTCAGGTGGCAGGGCGGTAGGCAGCAGCCTCCCTGCTGCGAGGTACGACTGCGGGCTGTCACCGGGGGCGGATAAGATGCAGGGCTAATCCCCCAGCCCCTGCCCGCGCCCTTTTTTCCTCCCCACAGCCGGCTCGTGCGAGGTGAAGCTCCTGGGCTCGATCCCAGGAGGCACCGTGGCATGGTCGATGCCGATGCTTCTGCCCGTGGATCCTGCAGGGAGATGGGGGCTGCGCAGGTTGGGATGCAGCCCTGGCGCAGGGCTCCCGCAGGCAGCAGCAGCACAGCTGGGTGAGCACCCACCCCATGGAGGG
>NW_009223734.1:6596-7609 GCF_000690835.1 Fulmarus glacialis | reverse complement strand
GCAGGGGGCCCCTCTGGGCATGGCTGGGTAAACATCCATCCCACGGAGGGCCCCCCCAGCCCCTCTCCACACCCTTGGGTCTGCAGGGGGGTGGGAAACCCACTGAGCATCCCTTGTAGGAAATCCCCCATCTGGGATTAAAAGATTTTTGTGGGTGTGGGCGGAAAAAATAGAAAGAAAGTGGGTTTTGGTTTCTAAAACCAAAGGATGAGGGTTTAGGTGCTGGGAAGTGCAAAGAGGGGGTGTTCTGGCATTGCCGCGTCACTGAGAAGTTGGGGATCTCCACCGAAAACAGTTGGTGGGAGCGAATTCTCCCCTATTGCATCTCCGTGCCTGCTGCACGTATCCAGCATTTCAGCATTTTAGAAGAGCCTCAAATGACCTGTAGCAACATAGGAAGGTGGTTTTCTCCTTGCGAACCCCCCCAAGAAGCCCCTTTCCCCGCTGCGGGCAGCTGCAGAGCGAGCCGGAGCCTGTTTCCCCGAGTCGCCCGTGATGCCGAAGCACAGCGCAGGGAACAGCATCCTCAGAGCCGGGAGCGGGATGCCAGAGCGGGGCACGTCCTCGGCACAGGTACCCCGACCGTGGGCTGAGGATGCTCAAACCATCTAGTGATGCAGCATCGCTACATTAAGTTTTGCTCTTTTTTGTGTCAGAGCTATCATTTAATAGCCCAGGGTGGGGTGGAGAGACTCGGAGAGGCACGGCCCCACTCACATCCTTCCTCACCCCCATCGCCACCGGGATGACTTTTCAAAGCCATTAACGATGTCCCGCCGCTCTCGTGCCACTGCTGGGTGCTCTGGGGCCGAGCGGCACTTGCAGAGCCCCAGGAGATCCCGGAAAATTGGGAATCTGCAGCAGTGGGGGGGGTCTCCTCCTCCCCACCCCTGTCTGCACCGCGAGCCGAGCTGCTGGAGACCCTGCCCCAAACCTTCCCGTCATTGCTCGTCCCCTGTCCCCGTGTCCCTTCTCCCTTTTATCTCCTCGCCCGCCCGTTAGGAAATGGCGCC
>NW_009223734.1:1338-6387 GCF_000690835.1 Fulmarus glacialis | reverse complement strand
CCCCCCCCCTCGGCCTGAGCCGTCCTTCTGTCCGTCCCACGCCCGCCCGGGTGCTCGGTGCTGCAGCGGGTAGCCCCTGGGGAGGCACCGCCAGCACCCAGGTGGGTGCTTTGCCACAAGGGTGGGGGCACCCCCAGGCTCTGGATCCTCTTTTGGGGGGCAAAGCTGTGGGGCAGGGGAAGGAGGAAGAGGAGGGCAAGTGACAGGAGAGCAGGAAGGATGGAAAGATGGAGGGAAGGGGGATGGAGGGAGGAAGAGGAGGCAGGTGGGGGGGGTTACCTGCGACAAGCGTCCGACCTCCAGGTAGAAGCAGATGATGAAGGCGTTCCAGCCGACCCACAGCACCAGCCACACCGCGTACTGCCGAGAAGAGAGCCGGTCAGGGCATGCCATGCTGAACGGACATCCCCTGGTCCATCCCCCCTCCGCCCCGCTCACTGGATCCCGCCGGATCCACAGGGATTTGGGTTTGGATACAGGAAGGGACCTGGGGCTGAGCATCCCTGGGGGTGACGATGCTGCAGCTGGGCGCGGGGAGCAGCATCCGCAGCGGTACCTACCATCATGAGGTATTTGGATCTGTACTGGATGGTCCCAAAAATACCCAAAATAACGGCCATGATGTGTAAAAAATTAGCCAGGATGGGTGCCCACTGGTAGCCCAGAAAATCAAAAATCTGCCTCTCCAGCGCCGCTACCTGCAACAGAGCAAAGGAGGGGTTGCAGGTATTAAAGCAGGGCATCGGTCACCGCAGCAGCTCCCGGGATGCTAAAGGCAAAGAGCAGCCAGTAATTAATGGGAAATCCCACGGATAATTGGTTGCAATAGGCTGAAACGTCTGCGTGATGCATTGGCCAGCAGTGGGCGAATGCATGGTGGCGAGCGAGGGGTTATTAGGAATAATTGGAGCTGAGAAGGGGGAGCAGGGAGATGTCAGCTTGTTGCCTTGCCAGCACCCTCTGTGCCTCAGTTTCCCCATTACTCAGGTCTCAGGCACTGCTGGAAAATCACCTTCCAGGCTGGGTTTATCCCTGAGCTCAGCTTACCCAGGGAAAACCTCCTGCTCAGGTCATGCACGGGGTCCCCCGGTATTTTCCAAGCGATTTTTCTGCCTGTCCTGGCCAGTTTCTCGCATGCCTTCTCCTACTGAACGCCATTGGGTTTTGATCACCATTATCTTCTGTAATCCATAAATAGGGATGTGATGCAGCTTAATAAATCGCACGACACGCAAAATCAGAGATGGTAGCTGGTGTGATCTGCCTGTTATCCCAGCACTTTTTAAATTTATGGCTCTATTTGCTACCGACTCGGGGTCTACCACTCTTAATTACAGGATTAGCTTAAAGAAAGGTGGTAGCAAAGGAGACGTGGGAGTGCTGGAGCATTTGCTGACGGTTTTAAGTTAAAAAATGGAGATTTGATGAGGCTGTGGTTTTATAGGGAACTTTTAGGGAACTTCAGGGTGCATTGGATGCTGCAGTCCCCAAGGGCGCGGGGACAAGGCTGCAGCAACATGTGTCTCCAGCAGCCTTGCAAACAAAAAAAACTCTTTACATTTATCTTTTTGACAGCCCAGCCCTGTTTCATCACACTTCAAGATGCCCCAGATTCACCCGATAAACCCCGCAAGCTCTGGGGCCCTGAGTCCTCCCCACAGCAGTGTGCCTCAGTTTCCCCTCTCAGTGCAATGACTCTCATCCTGACAGAGAAGTGGGAGTTTATTCTGAAAATCGCAGGAGAAAATGGGCTTTACATCCCCTCTCCATTCACCAGCATCTTCCCCCAGTGACCTGGATTAAGGGGAGCTCCATCCTGGCGCTCCCTGAAGCTCCCATGGGGGTTACGGCTGCAGGGCTGCCCCAGGGCCCCGCAGCATCCCTGCCCATCCAGCCCGACTTAATGCATCCTAATTACAGGGCAGAAATAAATGAGGTGGCAAAAGTCCTTCCCTAAGTGTTTCGTGAGGATGAGGCATGGCTAACTGCTGTGTGCGCAACCGCCAACTGTGCCTCAGTTTCCCCGTCCATAAAGCATCTCATTGAATTGGCTTAGCGAGGGCTCTAATTAACACCTATTTTAGCCCAGCTCCATCCCACCAGCGGAAGGAAAGCCGAAGGCAGAGCCGAGGACCGTGGTGTCCCATCCCCTACCCTACCCCCAGGATAGGATCTGCTGGATCTGTGCCGGCAGGACCCCGCTTTCAATTAAAGACGATGCAAAGCCACGGAGCAGCCGAGCCTGGATGCGCAGGGCCGGGACCAAGGCTGTTTGCATTGAGGCTTAATTCACTTCCACGCTATTTAAACTCTCCGAGGAAACAGCCTTTGGAAATACTTACAACTGGGCCGTAAATCTTTTAAATTGAGGAATGTAAATAATAAATGATACAAGGAGAGCGGTGCTCGGGGTTTTATAGCCATCCATCGATCTGGTGGCTGTTGACGGAGCTGCTTAGCAGGAGCTAGATGTGAAGGCTGTGAGTTTTGGGTACCGGTGAGTCTCCAAGTAAAGGGATGGGGCTGGAAAAAGCCTCCGAGAGCATCCCATTGAGCTGGAGCGATGGGCTTACACCCACGCGGCTCCTTAATTCCAGGCCATCAAGCCAGGACAGGCTGAAGGAGAAGGAGCTGGGAAAAGCCTGGTCGAACCAAACCCTTCTTCATCCCAAGGAGTGGCAAAATTAGTGGCAAACACCAGAGCCTCCCCGCGGACGAGCGAGGGCTGCTCATTGCACCAAAAAGCTTTGCTGGAGCCACCCCGGCAGGTAAAATGCTGCTTTATGTGCATCGTTATTTGAGCTTATTCCCTCCATGTGAAAAGCAAATCTTGTTTTTTTCAGCCTCGTTGGATCCTGCTTAAGGTTAAGGAAAATTCGGAGACATTGCACAAACGCAGCGACTCCGCGGCTGCAGCTCCCCCGAAACTCGCCGCCTGCAAAGCACCAAGGGCATCCCAAGGGCAGCTCAGCAGCCTTACGCCCTGTTTCACGAGTGGGGAAACTGAGGCACAGCCACGATCCAGGGGGGAGTGGGTGGCACAGGTTTGGCAATCCTCGCCTGGGGCATGGCAGGGCTGAGCGAGCACCGACGCTCCTGGCTTGCTCCAAGCGCTTCTCGCTGCTCGCTCGCTGCGCACCCCAGGCTGCTCCAGCACCCGCAGCACCCTCGCCCGATCCTTTGGGAGTGACACGTCCCCCAGCAGCAAACTTCAAGACACCCAGGCTTTTCACGCAGCCACTGCCAGCCGTTCGTCAGCGGTGGCCCTAAATGAAGCAAGAGCAGTGAGCGAGCCTGGCCATGGGGCTCGGCGTCTCCTGCAAGCACGGCAAGGGGCTCCGCAAGCTCTCGGCGCGCTCCGCAAGAAAATTCCGAGCAACTTGGGGACTGGCAGCATCCAACCCCTCCCAAACCCAGGGGACTCGTGGAGCTCAGAGCATCCTCCCTCTTCCTGTAAGGGGTATTTCCCATGCTAATAGCAGCCCCATTAACGACCCACCCTCATTAACAACCCTGCTCGCCCCTTTCAGCTCTTAATGCTGCTCCGCCATCAAAACCGTGATGCTCCTGGGGTTGCGGGGCCGGGAACCACACACCATCCCGCCGCTAATTAAGATAAATCTGCAGCCGATCAATGCAACGAGTTTTAGGGCTCCCTCTTAATTAAACACTCTCTAGTTTATCGATCAGCCCCAAAAGTTCCCTTTGCAGCAAATCACATCAATTAGTCGGGGGCACCCTTTGCAGCAAATCATATCAATTAGTCGGGGGCAGGCGCGCGCCAGAGTCCTGCTAATTGAAATGTGTTGCCTGCAATGATTTTATTTTAATCAAGAAATCGAAGCAGGCCGGACGCGGGGACCGGGCTCCATCAGCGCCTGGCAGTCCCCGGGGAGGACCGTGGCAGGAGGGGACACGTGCGCAGCCCCTTGGGGACAAGGAGCTGCCGGGCTCAGCCCAGGGGCTCTGGGCAGGCAGAGCTGGAGGAAAATGGGATTTTTTAGGGTGCTGGCAGCAAATTCAAGTGGGAAGGAGTTCGCCTGTCCCCAGATCACCCCTCGGTTATGGCACCTTCACCTTCCTTGGACCCATCCCGTTACTCGGTGGGGTTTTCCCAGTCCTTTTTAATCCCCTTGATAAGGACGGGAGGGATGAAAGCCACTCCAGCTGTGCCAGCAGGATTGCACAGACACCAGGGAGCACCTTCCCCCATGTCCCATCCCCACCGGATTTGATATTTTGAGGTTGGAAATCCCTCCTGCAACCAAGCTGGGTAGCGTTGGGCCCCAGGAAGAGCATCCCCAACCCACCACCCTGCAATATTAAAACAGAAATCTTCTTGCCCAGCAGCTGCCATTTTTGCTCTCTTGGAATCAGAGAATCACAGGATGAGTTGGAGGGACCTTCAAAGATTAAAAGATCATCTAGTTCCAACCCCCCTGCCATGGGCAGGGACATCCTCCACTAGATCACGTTGCTCCAAACCCTGTCCAACCTGACCTTGAACACTTCCAATATAGAATCACAGAATGGTTTGGGTTGGAAGGGCCCTTCAAAGACCATCTAATCCACCCCCGCTGCCATGGGCACGGACATCTTTTGAGCATCTTTCAGGTTGCTCAAAGCCCCATCCAACCTGACCTTGAACATTTCCAGGGATGGGGCATTCACAACTCTTCCAGTGCCCCACCACCCTCACCGTACAACATTTCTTCCCTACGTCCAATCTAACCCTACCCAAGTTTGAAACCGTTGCCCCTTGTCCTGTCACTACAGGCCCTGGTAAAAAGTCTCTCTCCATCTTTCTTGTAAGCCCCCTTTATACATTGAAAGGCTGCAAGAAGGTCTGCCCAGAGCCTGCTCTTCTCCAGGCCGAACGACCCCAAGTCTCTCAGCCTTTCTCCATAGGAGAGGTGTTCCAGCCCTCGGACCATTTCTGTGGTCTCCTCTGTACCCGCTCCAACAGGTCCATGAATTCTTGTATGGGGACCCCAGAGCCGGACGCAGCACTGCAGGGGGGTCTCACCAGAGCAGAGCAGAGGGGCAGAA
>NW_009223734.1:0-1308 GCF_000690835.1 Fulmarus glacialis | reverse complement strand
TCTTTTGATGCAGCCCAGCGTGCGGTTGGCTTTCTGGGCTGCAAGCGCACATTGCCGGCTCATGTCCAGCATTTCATCCACCAGTATCCCCAAGTCCTTCTCCACAGGGCTGCTCTCAATTCATTCATCCCCCAGTCTGTACTGGTACTGGGGATTGCCCTGTCGCAGGTGCAGGACCTTGCACTTGGCCTGGTTGAACTTCAGCCCACTCCTCCAGCTGGTCCAGGTCCCTCTGGACAGCATCCCTTCCCTCCAGCGCATCAGCTGCCCCACTCAGCTTGGTGCCATCGGCAGACTGAGGGTGCACTTGATCCCAATGTCACTGATGAAGATATTAAATAGTACTGGTCCCAGTCTGGACCCTTAAGGGGCACCACCCGTTACTCATCTCCACTTGGACATTGGAGCCATTGACTGCAACTCTTTGGATGTGGCCATCCAGCAATTTCCTTATCCTTCTAACAGTCCCATCAAACCCACATCTTTCCAATTTAGAGACAAGGATGTTGGGGGGGACCTCGTATTGCATCCCACCCTGTATTTCTGAGATAAAACTAACCCTGCCCCGCTCGGTAACACAGCAGTGGACAGCCTGCCTCGGGGACCAAGACCTCCCTCTGCCCAGCCAGATGGACACCACGTCTGGGGTGGCCATGAGGTCTCCGTGCCACCTGGGGCCATCCCTCGTCCCACCGACCCCCCCAGGGACAGGCTGCAGCCACCACAGCCCCCCCAGCCCACAACCCTGCCTGGGATTTACGGATGCTGAAGGCATTTGGCAACAGATCCTCCATCATATGTCACACCTGATGGCTCTTAGAGACTTCTCCAAAACCCACTTAATTACCACCAAAACCGAAGGGACACGAGGACACGGCCACCTGTGGACACAAGTGACCCCGGGGCACACACGTCCTGGCGCTCAGCAGTCCCGGCAATCGCAGGGACGATTTATCCATGTCCTCCTGCAGTGCCCAGGGGAGGTGACGCTCGTGTCACCAGGGCCCGGGGGGAGGACGCTGGCCCGGCTGCAGCCCCTGGTCCCCCCGGGCTCTGTGGGGGAGGTGGCACTGCCCCCCAACCCCGCGCTCCATCCTCTCGCTTCGCCTGCGCTGGGGATGACACGTTTGCTGACACAGATGCATAAATATATTATTGCATCCCCAAAGCCTCAATAATTAACGGGTGGAGAGAGATGGGAGCTCGCTCTGGTGCTGGGGTGGGGGGTCATCTCCGGGGTGGAGCTGGGGAGGGGGATGCTCCCTCCATCCTGCTCACTCATGGCCGGTCCCTCCCGTCTCTCCCTCA
>NW_009223733.1:5837-57977 GCF_000690835.1 Fulmarus glacialis | reverse complement strand
CCCACCCCCCACCCCTTTTTGTAAACTGTAGTATTTACTTTTCACCGTCTTAGCTGACCAAGAAGTAAAGCAGCATGGGAGGAATAAAGCAGATATGGGTGGGGTTCTCTGAAACAGATTCATTTTCTCTCTGTGCATTTCTCTGCTGTGGAATAGACTTTATGCTTATTCACAGAGAGGGAGTTTAGAAATGTTTTTAGAAAATGCAGATGTGCAAAGCATTCTTAATAAGGATGGGAAAAGAGTTTGCACTCCCCTTTTAACCACTCTCTCACCTCAGCCCTTTTCAGCATGTAACCTTATTCTCTGTGGGATTACTTGGATGAAAACCAATTAGAGAACTGCTCACACAATATAAATGCATACAGATTAGTACAGATTGAACAGTACCAATGCCAACTAATCATACAGTATATAAAGTCCTAAACAATATAGATATTAAGGAATGATGGGGAAATGGACTCATATTGTTACAAAACTGAGCACAAAATGGCAACAGCATAAAACTGTTTATTTAAATAATAAATAAAGTATAGGTTTTCTCTTCCCCCCTCCTTCTTTTTTTTTTCCCTTTGTGGCAATCTGCCCATAGACAAACTAAGTATACCAAAGAAAAGTCAGCCTACATGTTTTCCTGGGTATTCCCCATGCCTTCGTGGTAATATTACTTCATTGTTGTTGTTTTTCGTCCTTTAACTGCCCGTCCCCTTGATAACCTCAAATGCAGCGCTTATTCTCCAGCTGGGACGAGAATGAGAAAATGCTCTCCTCTGAGGAGGATGCTGATGCCACTACAAAGGTGTCAGGGAGGGACAAACAGAGACTGTGAATATAACTGAGTTATTTTAATGCATGGCCCCAAAGGACTGTGCAACCTGAAGGGTTTGTTTTGCTGAGCGAAGCCTGCAAGAGGACGACTGCAGAACCATGAGATCAGCCATTGTTTCCCTTTGTGCTGGTATTGTCAATTCCTGACATTCCAGGGAGGATATTTTGAGGAAAATATAGTACTTTTTTCTCTTCACGCCTGTTGCCCAGCAATGGAAATGGAATGATGAGAAAATGCAAGTCTCCTTCAGGTTTCATGCTCTCTTCATACTACAATGTCTGTTCTGATGTGCCTACAGTTTTGGTCTTTTTTTTTCTTTACCTTTTTCCTGCTTTTTCTGTTATTACTAATAGGAAAATGTTTTCATGATTAAAATTAGAACTAGGTTTTCTGATGAGCAGTAAACTCTTCCTACCTCCCTCCTCTGATGTTTCTTTGTTATATGTAATTATGGTGAAACCTTCTGACTTTTTAAAGTAATATCACAGACCATTTTCAGTCTGTTCCTAATTAGAGCCATGTGAGGTACCCATTATTTACTTTAATATTGAAAGGGCTTTTTAATCCTTGAAAAACATTTTGGCAACTGTCTTGAAATAATGTGCTAGAATTTTGAGTGACCTGCTTCGTATCTTCTCCTGGGCATTTGTCTGACTGATCTCGTAGCTGCTGAACTAAATTGTCCACTTACTATTATAGCAAAAGTGAGAGAGTAAGAAGTCAATCTAGATATAGGTACAAGCCAAAAATGAAAGATAAAAACACACATAAAAGAACTGAATCATACTCAGATTGGCAAAAAAAAACCTCAAGACAACTAAAGGAAATGGAATAGTTTACAGGAGAGATTGGTGTATACATCGGTCTTCTCCAGAACAGCTGTCATGTTTAGACCAGCAGTGATTATGCATAGAATTTTACTCTGAAAGTGTTTACTAAAGCATTCAGAAAAAAAGGCTAATTACTGTAGTAACTCCCTGTACTATATGGTGTCTGTTTGTCTCTAGCTTCAAAGAAGAGAGAAAAGAAATCTCTGCTACCATGGTTATTACATAATTTTAGCTGGATTTCTGTGCTCCAGTTTTAATAGAGATGTGCAGGATCTCAATTGCCTGTATTCATTAAGTTCTCATTTCTCAGTTCTGTAGCTGAAACCCGGAGCCGAATCCTGAAATGTGTGCTCCGGTACTAATTATGTCCAAACAGGAGTATTGGATAGGCCCTCGTGCACGTGACAGCTTCATCGGATGATGTCTAGATGCCATGATTTCCTTAGCTGGAGTAGTCTAGTAATGATTCCCCTATCATGAGAGAAAGTCGTTTTAGAAGGGATGGAGAGAGAGAGCAACAGCTAGTGGAGAGCCTGGTACCTAAGCGGTGTGACTTGTTAGTGCCACAGGGCAGGAGAGGGCACCAGGGACCCACTGTCTACTCTGAGTTCATGTAATCCACTCCTCCCTCCATGGTTTGCTCAAGGCCTACAGGCTTTGGGAAATTAACTGATGGTTTCTTTGGCGGAACTTTTCTTTTCTGACCTCAAATGAAAATACATATTAACAAATACGAGGGACTATGTTGGGGCTTCTGGATTTTGCCTGGAGATGGGATCACTGGGGTTATTCATGCCAAGTCTCCGTGAATTTGAAGGAGTACTGACCTTTTCCATGAGAAATTCAGACCTGATCATTTGAACTTTAAAAAGGAGTCACTTCTTACCATTAATATGAATAATTTCTCAGATTTTCCAGAATGAGATTTATTTTTCCTCAAATGCCTTTCATTGCCATTGCCTCATTACTGCCTAGCCCACCTTGGTCCAGCTGTGGGAAGGAACAAGCTGCCCCTGTTGCATTGCTGTGGAGTGCCCGACCCCCTCAAAAGGCAAAAATGTGCCTGTTCAGTTCATCTGAATGTTTAAGCCACATGAGGAGATGTTATTACTTACTATAATAACCAACACTGCAGATGGGAAGTTTTCATTTAGAGCACTTTGCCAATTCACCTATCATACCAAGTTAAATTAAGCATAATTTGAAAGGAATTATTCCCATCTAACAAGCAGGACTATGTTATGCAGATGGTCACTGAAGATTTATTTTATTTTCCTATCCGTCACAGATTTGTCAAGGACCAGTCAGGGAACTGAGGCATCACAAGCCCTAAGGGCTTAAAATAGGGAAAAACCTATTAGGTCATCAACTCCTCCCTTCTGCTAGGAGAGATTTATTACTGACAGCATAGTCTGAAGTGCTTTGTCCAGTCCAATTTTTAATGACAGTTGCTGTTGTCTAAAAATTCTGGCAGGAGAAAAAAAGTTTTACAGAAAAAAAAAAAAATCAGTGGACAAAGACTACTAACATCGGAAATTATAGGGGGTTAGAGGCTTTATGTAAGTTTTCTGCAGTTTCAGAAAGCACTTGTGCAGAACCAGTGAAGAAAGTCTGGGCCAGCTGAGGGAAGATGCCCACAGTTTCTGAACATAAACCATAAATGATAGCAGAGCATTGATTTTTTAATAACAATTTTTATGTTGTTCTATAAAAATGTATTGATAGAAAAAAAAGTAAAGGATGGAGGGTTGCATTTGAGTGGACAAAGGAGAAAATTGGCTGCCAAGGGTAATAGAAGTGCAGTGCAACACTATTTCTGTTTCAAGTACAGGAGGGTGTAAGAGAGCAGCACGCTGCTTACTGATTCATCTCAAAAAGCATGCTGCATTCCCGAAAACCTGCCAGAACTAACAAGACATCATGGGTGAATTCCTGTTCCCAAAGAAGTAAGCAAGGATCTTGCCATTGACTTCCCTGGGGTTAGGATTTCACACAACAGTTGAAATTTCTGTTGTGTGGTGTGGAGCCGAGGGGTCGCTGGAACTTCGACTCATGAATATGCATGCACGGTGCTGTACTGGGAAGTTAAATGTGGGCTTCAAAGAAACAGGGAGAAGTCAAAGTCTGGGATGCTTTCTGTACCATCTCCTGACCAGGTCTCATTTCTACTAGGCTGATACTAATCCCAGACATTTCTTATGAGTTTGCATTCCAGAGATCAATAACCTACCTGAAAGACTGTGTTTTCTCTAATTCCCTTTTAATATCCTGTTCATGTTGCTGAGTGTGTAAGTAATTGATATGTTATTGTTATGCTTAGACTTCAGGGGTATTTTTGAATGCTATCTTCAAGGAATTGGTGTCAGGGCATCATGTGAATTGTGAAGGAAAGGAATGCCATAGCCGACTACCTCCTGTGACCAATAAAGCTCTGTGCCATGCTCTTTCAGACTTCACTCTGTCATTGATACTGTCAGTTCCAGGCTTCCTGCTGGTCATATTTACTATCCTAGGCTGTGGAGGAGGGGCGGCAATACTGTCCTCCAAATAGTAGGGATCTTACTTGGTGGGGATCCTGAAGATCAGGCTGAAGACCTTGAGTGGATTAGTGGTCTGTGCCATAGTAGATGCGATGCTGTATTTTGTACTATTTGGAGCATCTGTATGTGCCTTGGATACTTCTGTAACACTTAACTCAGCAATAATTTTCATTGAGATCACTCTCATCCCTAGTTTTAATAATTCAGATTTAATATAGAAGGAATTATAAATATGGCCTCCTAGTCAAATCGTGAAAGTGGTTCAGCATGTATGTTCATGAAAAACTCACATTTTCCATAGGTTGTCCACCCTCCAATACTAGAAAATCTGGATTAAAAAAAAAAAAAATACTGTTAGAAACAGTAGAAATACTGTATTGCTGTGTATAAAGTGTTTGGGAGGGCAACAACTCAATATGATTTTGCTTCATCATTTTCAAAAATCTACAGATCCTTGTTTTTCACTTATTATATTCCCCACAATAAAAGATAAAAAGTTATTGTCCATTTTGATATGTTTCTGGTATCCTGAGAACAGTTAAATAGAGCATTTTCACATTAGAAAACCCAGAAGTGGGAAATATATATCAAAAGAGATAGTATCCTTTAACAATTGAGGACAATGAATATAAAATCCAAGAAATTCTCAGCCAAGATTTGTCATTCATGCTAATTTTCTGCCTCCTTTATCCATTTTTCACTTATATACCAGAAAAACTTTTTAGCAGTTTTAGTCATCCATGAACATACCCCACCCAACTGTTCATGTGAACATAGCACCACTATAAAGAAACCTATATATAAAAACCCTGAGTTTTGTTATATAACCTTCTTTCTTAGTAAGTTGTCCAATGATATGAAGAAAGGGAGACCACATTTGTCACTTGTCCTGCTCGAGGCAACACAGCTGCTAGACTTGTGGGGTGGACACCAAGGAACGGGATGTCTCTCTAACGTAATTCACCATTTGCTCTCTACCGGGAATTTAGGATGGCTTCCTTCAGAGCAGTTTACAATATAGATATGAGTTAGGTCCCTAACGTAGCTGAGCAGGTTTCTACCCTGACTTCATTAGTAGAACTATGGAAAGAATAAGAGCTGACTAGATCTTGTTCTTACTGAAGTCTGCTGCTGGAGCTTGTAATCTTGTAAATGTCTGTACTGCAGAAGAAATACTATAGGTGAGCTTGTGTCTGAGGGCAGAATGAAAATACTGCTAGTAGGATTCAGCTGGCCTTAATTCAAGTCATTGCTCCCAAATGTCCAGTAATGGCCACCTACTGATCCTGGTCCAGCTGGCAGCATGCGTACATAAAAGTCTCCGTGGAGATAAACAGCAATTAAATCACAGAGAGAGAGAAAGCAATTGCTGTTGAAGAAGCTAATACTGGGAAATACCATGAAACCAAGTTTCTGCTGCATGTCTAACATTATTTCTTACAGGATTCAAGCTGCCTGCACCAGAGTAGAAAATACTGATTGCTTAAGCATATTGGGGGGGATAGAGCTGGATATGATTTACACTGTTCAAGGCCACAGTGCCTGTGCTACTGTGATGGAAAGACATATGGTGCTTGCTTGAAGCAAGCCGAATACAGGCAGAGGTCAGTCTTGCACTGGTGAACAGTATCTTTTATGTGGATATACGGTGCTACTGGAATTCAGCAATGGCTAGCACAGCTTGTTTTTCTGTTGTGGACATTGTAGAATTGGGGTTACAAGACGAAACTGTGCTCATCACTGGAGAGGTTACCCTGAAAAATGTATTTGTCTGCAGCAATGATAGTATAATTTCTGTCACAGGAGCCTCGTGCCTTTGTTAAGAATTTTTGTTTCACCAAAATATGATTCTACTAGACACTGCATTCTTGTGGTACTTAAAGGAAACAGAGTGGGTTAATACCCAGGAAATTCCTGCTTGGAGAATGGAATTTACTGTTTTGGATATTTACATTGAAGTATTTTTTCTTCTATAAAAATGTCTGTGAAGAAAAAACCATCTTGGAGTGAAATGTTATTTACCTATATAGAGGATTTTTACAGGAATTTTGTTTTCAGCTAGTTTTCAGCCTGTCGGTTGGTTAGCATTCGGATTTTGTTAAAAATCAGAATTTATGATTCTCTTTCTCATGCACTCTCTAAGTTTAACTCACATAGATCCAGTAGATGGTAATTTTGTTTCCATCCTGATACAGTAAAAAATAACCTCCTCGTATTAAGATGACTTTGCTTTTTTGTAAAGATGTGGCATGCAGGTCAAAATCAATATGTATCCAAATCCTTTGTGGCAAGAAAAGATGGATAAAATGCTTTGAGACAAAATTTTAAAAACAAACACTGTAATTAGCTTTTATTTAGTCTTTTTTTTAAGACAATGATTTTCATTTCATATGGAAATGTAGATTTCTTCAGAGTAATTTCATGTTCTTTTTGGTTTAAAGCAACTTTTTTCCTTTGATTACTGAAATATGCAGTTCTCTCTATTTAACACGTAATACCAAATCAACATACTTCCCCCTTCCTTTTTTTGCTGATGACAGTCAGCAGAAATCGTGTTCCAAAGTGCCCTGAGAACAAGGGCATTGATCTCAAGTGAGACTCTTGTGCCACCTTCCCCTTGTCACTTTCAGCTGTAATTTGTTAAGATATCAGCTCTAAATTATTAAACACTTTATAAGTATAAATAATTCAGCAGTCAACAAATAAAGTGACAGCCCATTAATCAGTTTCCGTACATGTACATAGGTGGCATGCTGCGGTCTGTGTTGGGGTATGAATTCTGCTGAGGTCCGTGTGCTTTGCAGCAGTGCTGCTTCTTCTCACCTCAGGAAAAGGTTTGCACGTGTCTTGTAGGTTTGTCATTTGTTTGCACAAGATCAAACCAGTTCTTCCTAAACTCCAGGGCAGGGCCCATGGTAAACTTTGAGGCTTTTGTTGTATGAGACCACATTGATACGGGGTCTTTCCTTCCGGACTGTGTTTAAATCTTCCACAGGCCAGCCCACATTGGGAACACCAGAAATCAGGCAGTGTGCCTGTAAGTGGGCATACTGCAAACTGACACGATTCTCCTGACAGCAGGACCACCTCTTTGCTATTTCAGGCATCACCTGAACGAAAGAAGCAGTGTGTCAATCAGGCTGAGATTTTTCTGTGCTGCCTGTATGGTCAGGAACTATCCCCTCCTCCTCAGGAATTCAGTAAAGTTCTTGTTACACACAAGCAGCATGCATCAATGAAAGGTTGTTGTTAGAACACTGTATATTCCACATGCAAAGTATTGTTAGGGTTTGTCAGTACAAAGAAGGCCTATTTCACGATCCTGAAATTCTACCAGAAAGCCATCAGTGTGCACAAATGTACTTTCCTCCTTGAAAAGTAAAAAAAAATGCCCTCAGACATTGTTATCCCAATATGCCACGAATATTCTAGGTAAACCTGTGTACGAGGATTAAGCACTGTGCTTAGCCGTGTTGATATTTTGAAAAAAAATCTTCTCGGGAAAATATTTAAAGAAATGCTGTGTGGATTTTTGTGTTTTTAAATCACCATATGACAAACACAAATGTACAGTGATCGCCTTTAAGCCTTCGTTTTCAACACTGCAAGTGTTGCAAATTTGGATTGGCAGTAAAAAGTTTCCTCAGGAAGAATGGGAGAAATGGTTGTTTAACAGCTTTCCATCCTCATCTTGCATAGAAAGCCTGGGAAACTCTTGTCGCAATGGAGAGACTACAAAGAGGCAACAGAAATGATCCTAAGTCAAGGATCAATCCATCACACATAGGAAAAGATTATGTATGTGTCAATCTCTCTTGCTTTTTGATGCAGAACAAATGGATGTTACCCTTGGTAAATGGTTTATATGAATGCCAGTGCAGCGTTTTAATAGAACAGGCCAAGGACAGGGAGACCTCAGACTTCAGCACAGTCAGGGTTTCTTGCTGGATAAAGCACTAGACTGGAACTCGCAAGACCTAAGTTCTGCTCTCACCAAGCTGTTAGATGACCTTGAGCAAGTCACTTCACCCCTACACAGCACCCTTAGAAAACTGTGATAATGATATTGACCTCTTTTGTTACAGAACTGCGAGGTTTAGTGGTTAAAAGTCCTGCTTAAGAGCAAGGTGGTGGTGTCACCCTGTGCGCAGTTGGAACTTGGATGAGGCAAATTTTGGACCACATACATGCAAGCGAAGAGATTCTAAATTACACTGGTGATTTAATTTGCATAAGTGCTTGAAAAGAGAAAAGTGAGCACCTGTGATGAAGCCGGTCTGAATAATATATAGCATGTAAGTAAGTGCAATGGCACTAACAAGAAAATAATGTGGTTCAGAAACTGAATATGAGAAATGACAAGCAACTGGCAAAGGAAAACCTTCGCTAAATGGAATGCGATTCCATGGTGAAACTGGGTAAACTATGCAGATTTTGTAAAAAATAAAACAATATGGAAATTTGTCTTACAGTGGGATCAAATTAAACGTGTTCTTTTATGAAATGCTTAGGCTGAAGTGCTCACATGTAAATAAAGATTAGGTTCTGATCTTTCTCACGGTAGAATGGATGCAGAAATCCATTGTCTTCTGCAGAACTTATTCGCTGGGACGTGGGAGCGTTTATTGCAAAGTCAAAGCATCACAGAGCAAACTGAGGGTGCGGGAAACATATCCGAGATATAACATTTATGACTATTAAATGATAGTCTCTGGTCAAGGGATCAGGTTTGTGGATAATGAGTGCTTTTAAGGTCTGCAAGGTTAAGATGATGTGGCATCAGCTATATATAAAATGCTAGTGACAACACTCTTGAAGCAGAGCTCAAGGTGAAAGTTAAAACTGTCATGGAACAAGGTGGCTGAAAAAAGTTGCAAGGCCAATTGACTGGATCAGCAGTATGGTGGCAGTTAGAAAGACAGGCAAACTGATGATCTGCATCAATCCAAAAGACCTCAATAGCATACTAAAGTGCTTATACTGTTCCCTGCCAACAGTCACTGAAATATTGCCAAATAAGCGAACACAATAGTCTTTTCAGTCATGGATGCCAGAGATGGCTTCTGGCAAGTGAAACTGGATGCAGCAAACAGTTACTTGACAACTTTCTGGACCCTGTTTGGGTGCTATCAGTGGCTGACAATGCCGTACAGAACGGGAATTGCTTCAGGGGGTACCAGCAGAGATTGCACACAGCCCCTGAGGGTTGTCTGCTGCAGATATCAGTGCAGATGACATTGTTTATACTCATGTGGGAGGGCAAGGATTGAGCTACGGCCAACCATGATCACAAATTTGCTCTGGTAGAGACAGCAAGAAAGATCAGTCACAAGCAAACATAAGAATAGCTGTTCTGGCTCAGAACAAAGCTCTCTAGCCTCATGTCCTGTTTCTAGTGGTGGCGGGTGGAGGAAGTCAAGAAGCACAAAAACATGTCAAGTACCCAGTGATAATCCCGAAAATGTCTTCTACACTGAAATTTGGGGAGGCAGAGATGCCTGTAGAGCAATACACATACACACCCCCTGCACATACTCACTGGAATCCTCAGGACCACCAGTAGCTTCTGAGAGGCATTATTTCCCCCTGCAAAAGGCCCTTCCCTTCCCTTCCCTTCCCTTCCCTTCCCTTCCCTTCCCTTCCCTTCCCTTTTCCTCTATATTTTCCATTTTTTTTTTGTTTTGTTTTGTCTTGTTTTGTTTTGTTTTCTATTTTTTGCCCTTCCCTTCCCTTCCCTTCCCTTCCCTTCCCTTCCCTTCCCTTCCCTTCCCTTCCCTTTTCCTCTATATTATCCATTTTTTTTTAATTCTGCTTTGTCTTGTCTTGTTTTGGTTTAAATTCTGGCTTCTACCAATTTTTCCTTTACGGGAGTCAAGTTTGATGACCTGTAATTTCCCCAAACTTCCCAAAATCCTTTCGAAAAATTATACTTCAAGGTATAATTTCTCTTTTACCAAGGTAATTTTGATGACCAATTTCTTCCTGCAACTGTTTGAAAAGGTCTTATTACTAGTTTTAGGGAGTTGGGAAGCTATTTATCAAAATCTTTTTGGCTTGTCTTAACTTTTAACTCAACTTTCTAGGCTTCAAGACTTTTTCCATTTGGACAATGTTTCCATTTTTAAATAATTGAAAAATATAACCATTTTTTAATAATTTTATAACAAATTTAAAATACAATACTAAGGTATTGTAAGAAAGTTTCTTCCTACCATCTGATAATTCTATAATTAGACTATTGTCTAAAAATAGCTGTCATTTGCTCGTCATAGATTTTACTTGGTTTTTATTTTTATTTTTTTTCTCTTTGTGTTTGTGTGTGCAATCATGTAAAGATCTTTTCATTTATTTAAGTAGATCATATTCATTTTTATTTATATTTACTGTAAGAGTATGTCTTTAAACTATCTGATATCTGTATTTTACTTCTCTAATTTTTATGTTGTCCTCCTGTTTAATATTAAATACCATTGTAATAAATTTTCATTGACCTTTTTAAATTTACATTTATTGAGTTTGAGTATGTTATGCTCACTCTTTTACCATAACTATCTGATGTTAAATTTTTGAGCCAGAGCTTGTTTCAGGAGTAAATAAAATAAAATATGTGGATTCTCTGTCTAGCTATTCCAAGTGTGTTGTCGAAATTGCGTTGTGCCTTGATGTGACATTCACCCGCAGGGTAAACCGAGTCCCCCATTATTGTTATGCTTTTTGCTTTGACATCAGCCCCTCTCAGTTTCCTTACCATCTCACTGGAATTGCCACAGTCCTGTGTGAAAGGACAGTAGAACAGTTCTTCACTATTTACTTTTTCCATTTAGGTATGGTGTTAAAATTCTTTGGGATTCTACTTTATCTGTGGGTATAAGAAGTTTTTTGGTCTCATTTCACTTTAGAATTCTTTAATGTATTGAGTTCTTTTTCTGTGCAGGTGCCTATATTTCTGAATATATATCATAAGGGAGATAAAAGAGGGTCGTCTTGGCAGAGGAATAACTCTAGACATTAAAGAAACCTTAAAATGAAATGAGACAAATCAGCTATAAACAAGAACAACGACAACAACAAAAACCCAAACCCCAAAATGTTACAATTGTTTCTGATTATCCTTTAAATCAATTTCCTCATCTTTGACGGGTATGCCAGGATGGCTTTCCTGAGTTGTAACCACCAATTCTGAATGCAGAATCATGTAGGTTTCATTGGTTTTCCCCAGATGCATTACCTTATATTTTTCTACTAAAGCACAACTGCCACCCTTCTGGCCACTCATTTTTGTGGGAACTCTTTGTAGTTCCTCAACATTTGCACAGCAATTGACTACTCAAAAAAGCTTAGTATCATCTGTGGAGTTGGAGATTTCGGTGTTCACTCCCTTTTCCAGATCACAGAAGTAATTTGGAAAAAAAACAGCACAAGCACCAATCGATGGGAGACCACTCTACTATCTTCCCTCTAGCAAACTGAAGAACATTTGGTCTATGAAGGTCTATGATAGGACATTTGCTTCCTATTCTTTAATCAGCTTTTAATCCGTAAAACATCCTCTCTACCACTCCCACAACAGCTCAATTTCTTTAATAATCTTTGGTGGGAAAAGACTTTTTAAAAATCCAAGCATATCCACATGTCTATTGACATTGTCATAGAAGTGCAGTGGGATAGTGAGGTATTATTTTCTTTCCCATGGAACATGTTTGTCTATAGTCTCAGTGATCTTACACTTTGTTTTACACTCTCTCTTACTGGAGATGGAAGCCTGCTTATTTTTTTTTTTACTGGAGATGGAAGCCTGCTTTTCCTAGGATCATTTCTTGAGACTTTTTTGAGATGGGAGTTCCACTGGCACTCTGCCAGTCTTCTGCCACAGTGGCTTTTTGTAATTTAGTTTACAGATCTTGGCCAAGAGTCCTCTAAGTTCACATGAGTTACTTCAGAGCTCTTGGGTGAAGGCCATCCAGTTTAATGTCTTACTTCTTACATCTAATTGATCTGTCTGGTCTAATAATGGCTTCAACTTAATGCCTGTTCAAGCTCTTGCATAAATGTCCACAAATAGGAGCAAAAGAATCTGTTCTGATGTGAAAGCAGACCCTGATATTTAAAATGCTTGAATTCAAAATTAATAAAAAAATAAGGTTACAGTGTGAACCAGATTGAAGGGAAAGTTTCAGAACATTATAGTAACAGAAGTGGGAGTGTTCACTCACCTGTAATATAAATTAATTCTTGTCTGGCAGTTATAGTCTTTATATTTCCTATAATATTTGTAGTGGTAGCTTCTTTGTGTATTTTGCCATGCATATAACTGCCCTTGCATCAAGCAACCTGCAATGAATTTTCAGAACTGGTCCATGATTAAAATCTATAACTTACATACCTGTTTTTTATTTGAAAACAGTTCCCTAGGAAGACAGATAGATATTTATATTTGCCTTCTGGAAGATGAAGAATAACACCTGGCATGTATTTCTCTATAGAAAATGTTTAGCTTCACATTACACATCTTCCTTGTTAGAAAATGAAGAGTTAATTAATCTCTCCTTAGTTGCTCTGCATTTATAGTTCAGTCAGGGAGTGCATTCTAGAAGATTCAAATCCAGTACAGTTCATAGACATTGCAGTAATTTTGTACCACTATATCACGCTACCAGAGGGGATATCAAGATTAGAGTTTTAATGCTGAATATTGAACACACCAGACTGAAGATGTGGAGTTCTTAATTGCTGGAGTGGGAGTGGCTATGCCCAAAATAATCTTGCAATGGAGAAAGTTCACTCGGCAACTTGAAAGGCATAGGACTGGTTTCTTTTATCCTTTTTTTACTTAGACAGTAAATTCTCTGAAAAAAAATATAGCTTCGTATGTGCTGCAGTGTGTTGGGCAGTGCATGTGGAGAAAGGAGGGTTATATTTTCACGAGCCAACAAGAGGAGAAAGCTCTTTTTACCCAGGTCTCTGCTGAGATAATCACTCAAAATAGAGGGATCTCCTGACTGGTCTTTCTTTCTCCTCCTGGAACAGTGTCTTAATCATCAATGTTGTTATCAGCACCTTATCCTAGAAAAATCTACTGCCTTATTTGTAGACCTTCTTTTGGGAGCTAAACATTTCCAAAGCTTCAAGTAGAAGAGGGAGTTTGAATTGTTTTGTTAGAGTACGCAGGTGCATAAAATCCAGAATGATTAGCTAACGGGGAAGATACGTCTTCTAGCAATTTTGCAAAAAAAGTAGTTCTTCACTCCTTCAGTTTTTAAGTACAAGTGCCCAAATGAATACAGCTGAGTTTGGATAGGAAGAAATATCAACAAAATATTTCTGAGTTGTTTGTTCTGGTTTTGGTGCAAGGAAAAATCAAAATTCTGTGTTCAGTTTAATTAAACACCTTTTTTTCCCCCTATTTTAGTTGATGAACAGCCTGCTTCCTCTAGTTCCTCCCCCCAAAAATAACAAAGATTGCCAACATAGTCACGTCAATCTTAATAAAGAATGGATGTTTTGTGATTTTTCAATGCAGCTAACATTACCTCTGAGGGAAATCTATCCAGCTCATTGTGTTTTATATAAAATATGATAGTATAGTAAAAGGGAAAAAGATGAGATTTTAGATTAGAGGCTGGAAACCTGTCTTGGAAATTCTGTTATGAAAAAGAAGAAAAAAAAAAAAAATTCTATCCTGCAGGGGAATAAAGAACTAGTAAAACCAGATTTTTTGCTCACAAAAATGATGAAATTTTCCCCATAATGCTTTGGGCCAAATTATTTTGTTCAATGCAATTTAAATATTTCATGTTGATTTCCTTATTAATGATTTTCTCTACAAGCAATTGCACTTTGGAAAGAAATTTTGAAATAAACGTTCCATTCCAAAAATGTTAAATAGGGCACTTGGGTGTTATTGAAATACCTAGCTTTATTTTCAAGCTGACACGCTTTACAAATGTTGTGTGTTTTATTAAAATTTTATGTTAAGTAGTTCAAAACTGTGTGATTATAAATTTGTGAGTCAAGTCTATTTCAGGGGAAATATAATTCTCCTTAAAAGAAACGGGTGGCAGGGCACATATAGCTTGCACTGTACTGATCAGGAACTATTTAAGTGACACATGGAAGAGAGCTCAGTGTGCTGATACATTTCCAATTTGTGGGGAGGTTTGGGGTTTTTGGGGGGAGGGCGGGTTGCTACATTCTGCATTTCAATTATGGCAAGAGTTAATCTTCAGTGAGGATAGGATGGCTGTGTTCTACAGGCTGGATCCAAACTGTGGGATCCACAAATGCTAAAGAGCTTCCAGGTCTGTAATCCTGACATTTGGAGTACTATGACTACAGGGTGCACTGTGCCATGAAGCTGCTGATGGTTTAGACCTGACCTCTGGAAATGTTACATGGCTGTTGTTGCTTATTGTTTGCATTCACATAGTGCCAAAGGAACTAGAACTCTACAGTGCAAGTAGCACAAGATCGCAAACACCATCCTCATCCTGGAGACATGGAGGACAATAGATATAGATTCAAATAAATAACCAAGTGCAAGGAAGCAGACAACATTAATTATTGTGATAGGTAGTAGACCAAGTGAACAAATCAAGATTTCTACGTTGCACTGCAGAAGATGACTTTATGAGAAATTGGAAGTTGAATAATGAATCAGTTTTAATATTTTTGCAGAGAAATCTTCTTTAGTCTAAATGAACTACTTGGACAAAAACACATTGATGCCTGCACTGAAATTTAACAAATGAGAGAATGGATGTTTGCATCAGTGATTTACTAACTCTTGTGTCTTAGCAGTAATGAATAAAAATCAAAAAGTAGCCCAAGATAGGCAGTAAAGCAATCTGAGACTGTAAATTTACATTTAATGCAATAGTCAATGATGAGCCCAAGGAAGGATGCAAAGGCGAGGGAGGACTGGCACTAATGTATCTCAGCAGAGTGAATTTTACAGCAACAGTCTGGATTGATATGAGCAGGGCAGTGTCTCAAGGCCAGAGAGAATAATGTGACTGTAATAAAAATTAATGTTAATGAGACCCTACTCAAAAAGGATGAAGTCTTGGCCATGTCGTACAGAAGATGGATGTGGTGACAACCTGTGGCAAAAGGTCAAACTCAAAGATCAAGAACACTGGTATGCACATGGCAGGTGGGAGAGGCACCTGCATCTGCAATGGTGCTGAGACCCCGCTGGCCAGGAAAGTAGCTCGTTCCCTTCTGAAGGAAAGGCTGCAATAGTTGTTTCTGCTGACAGTGAGGAAGAAATCTGGGGTTATATTATTTTGTTCCAAGTCAGATGAATTCCAGTTTGGTTAGAAAAACGAGGTGAATCTTTGTCTGATACAAATAATCACCACTCCACTTGTTTTAATGATTGTGGTCATTCATGACAAGCAAAGTTCACTGTGGACTCTTCAGCATGAGGTTTCATTTTCCTCATTTCAGGGAAATATTTAGACACTTAAACATACTGCAGACATTACCCAAACAGAAATGAATAATAAGAATTAACCAACTTCAGTACTAGAAATATAAAATGTAATTTTGTATTAGGAAAAATATTAATCTTAACTACTTTAAAGAAAAAAAAAATAATAGTTTAAAATGGCTGTATTTTTTAAAGATTATAAATTTTCATCAGCCACTGTTTATAGCTGATTTAAATAAGACTGTTTTTCTGCCAGTATAAAATTCTGAAGCAGGTTTGGATTGTAGTTAAAAAAAATACAACTTTTAGGAAGTTTTCTACTTTGTATATATTTAGAGATTTAAAATGAGACAGCCTGCTATTTCAGATAGGCATAAAATAAGAAACATCACCTAATGAGATGTTATGTGTTATGATTTTTTAATGTGTTATTTATGGAAAACTTTTACCAGGTTATCTATCACTCAAAATAAATGAAAGATAACCATTTTATTAAGCATATTACTGTTGTGCTTGAGGAATAGGTTTTGCATGTCAAGAACAAGAAAACATATGTACTATTTTCACTTTAGTCTGCATCGGTAAAACTGTGCTTCATAACAAAAATGATATACAGAAAATAATTTGAACTTAAGTATAATATTCTTTCATGCTAGGAATTCAGAGCAATTCAGACACATTAAAGATATGAGACAGACAGTGCAAATAAAGGACAAACTTATCCAAAGAATAAGCTGTGGAAAATGGAAAGAACCCAAAGTTCTCATGTGATCTTGGCTAGAGAGCATCTTCAGCTGAAAGATAGTGACACTTTCCAGACAAAACCAGGGGCGTATAAGAAACCGAGAGATGAAAAGTTGCAGGATCACTTTTCAGCCTAAACTACAGCTGAAGCAAAGCATAACTTTTTGCATATGTGTCTTTCGGTGGTTGCCTTCAACTTTCAGAAAGCCTGATCTTCATCTCTGTGAGTTGTCTCTACCAACCTCTCTGGGCCCACACCTGTCTGCTTCTATACCAACACAACCCTTATTGCAAGTATCGCAGTGGAGACTACAGTCCTGTGGTGTTACGTTATAAAATATGTGGAGAAAAAAAGAAGTTACTAAAATAAAAAGAATGCATTTGGGCCACTAGCGGTCTATTGTTGCTTCAGGGTAAAGTTTGTCTGAACATATGACTAGACACATGGGATTGAATTAGTTATCCACAGGAAACCACAACTGAGTGACTTTTTATTCCTTATAGGAAAACATTAAAATAAGACATGTGCAGCCAAATTCTGTAATATGTCCAGTAGACATCTGCAGTTTTTTCTTGCTATTTCTGCTTATTTTATAACAAGGGTTGCCTTGATAAGTCAAAGAAATTTGAAAGAGCACTTATCAGTTATTGCTTAAAGTACACTGAAATGGCAAAAACACAATTGCCACAAAATATAATCAGTTACATAAAATTATTGCTCAGTTTTTAAGATTTAGGGTATTCATGACAGCTCTAGGAGTCATGAGAAAAGTTAGCCTGCAGGAAGGAGAGAGAAAGGATCCCAAGTGTTAAAAAACTTTCTGAGCACAAATTGTTTATCTTGCAACAGAAGGTGTATCACTACTGTGCCATGGATCTTTGTACAACATGCATAGCAGCCCAGTGCCATGTGAAATAGAGGAGTGCAAGCCCCGTCCTTGCTGTTTACACTTACAAGGGCAATGTGGTTAGCAGAAACAAATGGCTATATCCTGTAATCAATAATTAGCAATGGGGAAGCTGAATGTAATCACTGAACAAAATGGTTATTTAATCAGAAGTATTACTATGTATTATTCAATATTTAAAGCTCATTGAGTATTTACTTTGCTATTTTGGACTTATATAGTTGTAAAATATTTTTGCTCAATAAAAGTCTGACAATCAGTAATTTTTGAGGGTCCCTGAAACCAAGATGAGCATTTGAACTTGAAGACTCCTCTAAACTGGTTTCTGCATATCACCTATGTGCCAGCAGCTTCATTTTTTGAATGGTCCTTCACATCAAGAGAAATAGATCTCTGATTCATTGTGTTTCAGACTTGCTCTTCATATATCAAAGTTACAGGTTGCTTTAACACACTTTATCATATTACCTTTTAGTTTTTGTTTATTTGAAATCCATTTCAACTCTAGTAATCACTGTTGTTGGGTTTTTTTGTATGATAACGTGCTGCCTGTGGGCCTCTCTCCTGATACCTGTCATGTCTTAGTTTTGACTCTTAGGCAATGTTTAACTCATTTAACTGCAAAAATTACACTTAAAATGTGTGGCAGTAACAACTGCAGTTTTGCCCTGGGTTTATCAGGAACAAACAAATCAGCACACTGAGCATCTAGGGTGGTGAGCAATGTGTGAAGGCAAATATTGGATGAAGACTGTAGGCTTCAAAGTGATTCTTCAGGAGAGTAGTATTCATTCATTGTTTCATGAGAAACTTAGGACACTGAGGTAGGGATTTGCTTAACCAAATCTTGACATCTACATTTAAGCTAGCTCTTTAGACTCTGTAGTCATGAGAGAATAGTTGGTGGTCTAATGCAATACTTCATTTAATCCCACTGTAAATACTTAAAACAGATTACATGATTTGTGCTCTGAAAGTGCATTATCTGTAAAGAGAACCTACAGTAACAAGGCTTGATAAAAATGGTCA
Source organism: Fulmarus glacialis (assembly GCF_000690835.1). Lineage (NCBI taxonomy): Eukaryota > Metazoa > Chordata > Aves > Procellariiformes > Procellariidae > Fulmarus > Fulmarus glacialis. Next base: position 39,666 of record NW_009223733.1, on the reverse strand, counting down.
ATGTCAGATTAGATTAACCCTGTTCAAAGATATGGGAGGAGAACCTCCTCCCAAAATGACTGCATTTGTAGTTGTTGAATCAGAAACTAGCAGTTGTGGTACACAGTTTATTTTTTTCAACTTGATATGGCTCTTTCACTCCTCTAAAATGTAGCTGCACAAGTGTCCCCATTTTTTTACCAGAGAGTAGAGCAAACTGAACTTCCTTTGCCCTTCACAAACAAGCTAAGCTTTGGAGGATCTAGAGGTAAATCCATACTTCACTGTCTGGACTCCTCTTCCTTCAGCACAACTGAGAAGTTTGGAATATGAAAACAAACTTACAGATTATTGCAATTTTATCTTCTGACTTAATTTCAGATGGATGGACTACTGCGTCTCCACAAAAAAAACCTACTATGATCAGTCCTTCACATTTTCCTCTCTGAAGGTCCAAATATTTTTCTATTCAGCTCTCTTACCTTTATCATTTTCATTTGTACAGAATTTGCATGTCCTTTGCACAGAATGATGTATCCTTTGTTGTTGGAGAAAAATGTAATGTTGACATACCTTCATATAACCTCTGCTTTTATCCATGAATGAAAAGCAATTCCAAAAATTGGGAGTGGAAAAATGTTGTCCAAATTTTATTTCTTTTTTAAAAAGAGTTTGTATTTTTAATTCCACATCCAGTTCCATTCACCTTAGTAAATCATGCATAACAGTAAAAACAGTAGGAATGCAAAGGGTTTACTGAACAGAGTCTTTTGCAAAGGAACATGCATTTTCTATTACAGGACCTGCCGTGTGTAGAAATCATAATGAAATTATGAGTTTTTCATTTGTGCTTCAGAAAGAAAGTGAATACTGGTAATCCTTGAAAGTGTCCTACTCTGGTACCTTTGCAATTTGGTATCTTGTGTGCAGTTCCTTTCTCATTAACTTGCTTCTTCTGTCTTCCTGCTCACTTGCTTGCAAGATGGAATACAAGCATGGGGCTGCACACCAGTCCTGAAATCAAATTCCGTGTTTAGAGCATCTCTGCTTTCAGAATCAGTTGAGCAAGGAGATGTTCCCTTCCGGCCCTGATGACTGCAGTCTGTCAGCAGGAGCATAGCACCAGCAGTGGCATTTTGGATCGTTGGTTTCAACGTCCTTATAAAAAGCAACATCATAATGCAATCTCACTGAGATGGTTATCAAACTCAGTCTTGAGACTAGTTAAATTTCCCTTTATCCCTTGCACCCCGCCTCCAATACTGTTGCAAATTTCCATTGGAAGCTAATTTCTCTAGCAGACGGGAACCTTGTAGTTTCCAGATTAAATTAACTCTAAATTTTATAGCCATATATTCTTATTCTCGTGCTTTGCCTTGAATAGGTTGGGTTTTCTTTCTCCTTCCTATTTTTTATGCCCTGTTACATTATGAATAAGAACTGTAGTCCTTCTCCTATTGTTAGATTATTTTATTTTGGCTTGGTTTTCTAGTTTCTTCTTAAAACAGTGAACTTTCCATTGCTTTACCATACTAATAAACCCTCTCAGTTCTAGTTAAAATCTACCTTTCTTGAACATATCTGTAGACAGTGTTCTAAACAAGGTCTTATGCAACGGTGTTAATACTTGTTGATTGCTGGTTGAACTCCCTCCTCACTTCATACACTCCAGATACACAAACATGTTTCCAGCAGCTGCACGAGATCAGCAGCTTATCATCATTTTGTGACCTAATAATATGTCTGAGCCTAGACCTATTCATCTACAGCATTCCCTTTTCTAAAAAAATCAGTGCATCTCATCAATGAAAGATATCTTCTTGTTCTAGCACAATGAATGTTTGGTAAATAAATGTGTTGTATTCATGTTTTGCAGTTACATCCATGTTTCAAATTTTTATTTTCCATTTATGTTTGCTCTAAGTCTGGCATGTTTTGATATGGCTAATCAGCTATCAATTTATCATATTCATTGACTCTACCTCTTAAAATAAGTGTTCTGTTTATTCTTCTGAAGCTATACGATACGCAACAAAAATCTTTGCTACTGGTCACAAGACTAATGTCAATAAGAGTCACAGGCAAATTTAAGTTGGAAGGGACTTCTGGAGGTCTCTAAACCAACCTCCTGCCCAAAGCAAGAACATCAGGTTGTTTAGGGTCCTGTCCTGTCAAATTCTGGAAATTTCCAAGATAGGGAATTCCACAGTTCTTTCAGTATTGTATGATGCAGACTATCCTGTGCTTCAGATTGAGCACAAGTTCATTGGGGTTTTCTTCCATTTCAGTTATGACTCTGCATGATGTGAAATAAGGCATATCAATAGACAGATGTTTTTGTTGCCATATTCGCCAAGGGCAGATGCAGCTTTGCTCTAAAGAGAGAAGAGGGAGCTGATCTCTGCCCAAAGAACGCAATGAGTGGACGTGATGTCCGGAGCCCGGGCCTGACGGGAGAGAGCACTGACTAAAGACCTTTTCATAACGGAGGCTTCCCAACCATGGGATTCAGAATGTTTCCCCTCCCAGATCTCTCTCCAGTGAAGATAATACTGCAATTTTAGAGACAGAATCACTTCGCCATCCTTGAAGATTCACAGAAGAGTCTAAGAGAAACTTGAATCATGTCAGCATTTGGCAAGAGCATGAGGAACAAGGAAAGACTTTAGATCCTAGTAGTGGCTAATAAATGAATGATTGTTCAGCATATCATTTGCCAGATTTTCCTTTTTCTGTCCCTGGAAACGGAGTACTACTCTATTATTTCTTAGTTAAAAGCTCTTATTGATCAAGACTGTCTTAATCCCAGAAGGCAGGAAGATGTGAATATGTAATGTTGGAGCTCACATTGGAGCTGAGATTGCTGCTTAGGGAATCTGGATACGTAATGTGTGACCTCTATATCCCGTCAAAGCAGCTCAATATATGAGTGTCATTATTTTGTCTACAATAGACTGCTCTCATACTAGTGATCAAACCAAGAATCACTCACAGAAATTTATACGTTAATTTTGAATAACAAATATATTTGAGAAAATTGGTCTGTTCGCAGATAACTCACAGTTACCACTCTGTGATAACTCACAGATACCCTTTTTCATTTATGGTGAGTTAAAATGTTGGAAGCAATGATTTTGCAACTTTTTTCTCTAAGTTTAAGGTCATTTGGGGAGCATGCATTTATAAGACAGAATTCTTGTGTACTGCGGGTTTGGGCTTTTTGATTACTGAAAAGAAGTATGCAGTTTTAAAGAGCAAAAACTATTATGTCCTAACTTTCAGGTAAGAAAGTTTTAGATTCTTCCACTCTGGGAGCTATGACTTTCTCTCGCTTGTGAGAAACTACAGTAAGAAGAGACAGCAGACAGTCAATGCAGCAGAACTTGTACAATATACTGGCATATGCAGTTTGATGCAATATATTCTTGAAATGTATCCCTGTGCTGGAGTCCACTATATCCCACCAGTTTTACACATATCAAACCCAAGGAAGACTGCTGGAAATAGCTATAAGGGGAATTCTATCCTACTGGGGTTTCAGTCTCTCTCTAGTGCAATACCACTAGGTATTCCAGGAAGTTGCTTATGAACAGAGAAAAGGAAACTTGAAAGGCAAGGGTCATAATTTTTTACTTAGAGCTCTGCACATCATCTTTGAAGAAAGAAAAGGAGGAGACAGCTTCTATCTTACTCTGGCAATGCATTTAATGTAAAGAAAATTTTATTAGGTCTGGAGACCATCTAAACAGTTAAATGAATAATAGGGATCGAATTCAGGTGAAGATGCATTCTATATGCTTCATTATCATTCTCTACAGGAGAGAGATGCTGATAACAAACTACTTAAACTGCTTCAAGTCATATCCTCTCACTCCTGCCAGCTGTCATTAGAGCTACTTGAAAATTAAGGTAGCATCAGTACAAGTGAGGGTGACAAAATCTGATACTCAGGCTGATGTCTGGTCAGCAATGCAGGATTTTTAATTTTATTTTATTCAGTTATTTTTAAAGCATCAAACTTGCCTTATTCACAAGTGGAAAGCCAGTTAAAGATACTGATGGAACCTTGGAACGTTCAGAGATTATTATCTGTGTGCCTTTGTCTTTAGTCCGATCTTGATCTGATATGATACACAAGCAAGACAGAGCTAATTCAGTTTACTTTCTTCTTTCTTTCTTTTTTTCTTTCATTTTCTTTTTGAGGTGTTATAGTTCTTCTGGATCAAGTTATGCTCAAATTTTGTTTTTCAGATTTATAGGTGCTTCCTTGAAACTCCTGGTTGGTCAAAGCTACTTCTTTTGTCCCCTTCCTGAGTTTACTGCTACACTAAATCAGGCAGAAAGCTTATGCTGACATCTGCAAAAAGAATTTCTTAGAGAATTTCGTGGGTTTTTTTTTTACAAGCTGATTCTGCCTTTTTCCTTCAGACCTACAATATGTGCTTTCATTGTTCCCACACCAACTTATGAATATGTTGATGCTGTTTTCTCTTTTTTTAAGCTCCCATCTGAGTTCTGTTCATCACAGATGTTTAGACACACAGCTGTCCATCTACAGTGGTTCTGCATGAAAGACCATGGCTGTTGTGTACAAAAGAAGGGATTCAGGCAAAATGTACTATAAATAGATAGCATTGTCTGCCTCTTCATTCTCCACTGGAGTCCTAAGTTCTGGAATTGGAATATTTGCTACTTTGTCACAATAGTTTCTGCCTTCTGCCTCCGCTGAACTAAAAGATGGAGCACAACCTGAACATTTATTATGGCTGTTATTTGTGAAAAGTTCTCATTCTCTCTGAAGCAAGGAAGCTGGCTATTCTGACATGGCCCCAGGGTACACGTAGTGCATGGTGAACACAGGCGCTATTACATGATATGGCACCTTCACCTGTACAAGTCGGCAACCTTCACATAACATAAACTGTTTAAATATGCTTCAAGGTCATGCTATTAATGTCTTAAGCATTTGATTCAGGGAACAGATCTGCATGCAGCATGATAAGCCCCTTTGAAAACTGTGGAGCAGCAGCATAATATCTGAGAGCATTGTGGCAAATTGGGAAGTTGAGATGGAGCTGCTAATTATTCCGAGGCATATTTCTGAAAGGACAGGAGGTGTGGGATGTTCTCTGCCAAAAGCCCCTATTTCTTGAATGCTCTCACCATCTCCATATGCACATATGAAACTTTTAAGCTATGCTGTGTGTGTATAAGCTGTAGCTAATGTGGTCTTATCTACTGCTTGAAACCTTGAAAATCAGTAAGATACAATTCGATAATGATGAGGGCAGCAGTGGAATAATTTGGGTAAGACTAGATTATCAAAAAACAAAGAAGAAACTGCAATTAGCATCTGTTACAGACCCCCAGGACTATAAGAGAGTGAGGAAAAATATTCATAGAACAACTCTGGAGTAGTTCAAAACCACACAGTAATGTCCCAGAGGGGGCTGTAACTGTCCAAACATCTGTTAAATGATAAAGCTACTGTAAATATAGATCAGAGATTCCTATGCACAAATGAAAGTGTGTGGATCCTAAGAAAGATTCCTAGCTTTAGTAGTGGAGTACCTTATTATCAAAAATATGGTGCTAACAAGTCAATGTGGAGAAGCTACCCTGAAACAATGGGAATTATAGTAAGAATATGTGAATACAATTGGAAAATTCTAGTAAAAATGTGCTAGTTCAAGTCAGGAATATATCAATAAGAAAAATTAAAACATCCCAAGAAAATAAATCTTTCCAGTATGAGATGAACCTTTACCTGATGCAGTGCTGTTGCAAGAACAATATAAAAAAGAAAGTAGTAAAAAACGTGACCAGGAAGAACATTAATGGAGGTTTAAAAATAAGGGTCATTCAATAACAGACTGAGATGTTGTTAAAGGTTTCATAATAGCTGTACACACCTGTCATGAAATTTTTAAAATGGGGTAGAGAGAAATTTTCTGAATAAGAATTTTCCTTATTTTTTCATAGGGCTTGTCCCTCTATTTTGTCCTCTTCCTCCTTCTTTCTTTGAAAAATAAGCAATTCTTTCTGTCCCATATTGGACAAGCATGAGAACTGGAACACCAGAGGAAAAAGTTGTTTGAGATGCTGACTTGTAATGATATTTACCTGCTGACTCCTGCCTTCATCTGCCAGTCAGACTGAGCAAATGTTTGGCTTTGCAGATGTTTGAGGCATTTGGAGAAGACTTCTCATCTGCCTTTTTACCATGTGGTTTCCACAGAAGTTTGAGGCCAAGTGGAAACAATCTTTTCTGATGCCCAAGGCTTTTGATTCACTTTTGAAGACCTGTGGCACTTTCATAAGGATGCATCAAACTTTCAGGGTTTATCTTTTGGTGCTTCACCTAGATACACCAGGTGTTTCTGAGTAAGGTGTAGCTGCTTGACCTTCATTTGATTGCTTACCAAAGGTAAAGCAAAGAAAACTATTCAGTAATCAGAGAAAATTTCACTGGTCACTGAGTTGTATTTAGTGTTTTATTGACTATTTTGGGCTTCTTCCAGCAGTGTGAAAAGGTACATGCTACATTTTATCATGTTAATGAGACATGAGAGGCACACATAAAAAAGCACTTGGTTCACACTGGGTATCTGTGAGAGGTAGCTATTTTTAAATATCTGTAGGTGGTTCACTAGCACAGGTAATTGAGTTCAAACATACTCCTCCTCTGAGTCCTTCTAGAAAGATGGTCTGTAAAGTAAGAGACAAAGAAAATTACTTTTAAGGTATTGCTGTATTTTTTTAATGTGAGCTGTAATGGAAACATTTTGTCACTCTGCTATTGTATTTCCTTTTAAGGGAATATTTACATATCCAAAAAGAAGCCCTCTCCATATTCAGAGATAAGTACTTTAATACAGCCACTTATGTTGTGTATTTATGCAGGTGTTTTGCAGAAGAGCAAAATACTTGCTTGTAACAGGCTGTGATGACATGGGCATCCTGAGTATATAAATTTTTATGAAGAATAGGCCCCTTAGCAATTACAGAAGTGTTAGTGACTTTCTGCTTTCACTGAGAATATCTCAAAACCCATTTCATTCTGTGCATTTCTAGTTTGCAGGGATTTTTACAGAGTAGAGAAGGCATTTTACTTCTCTTCTATAAACTACAGTTTATTCTGGGAAGCCATTTCATGCCTTGCTTTTATTTATTTCTAATAATGCATTTTTTTGTCAGGCCCAAGAGTGGGAAGATATTAATTAAAATGCAGAGCTTCAGAACTCCTTCTTTTCTATTTTTTTTTTTCCCCTATGTTTGCTTACTTAATTTTATAATTGTCACGATATGTCAGGTAGTTGAGAATTCAGTTCTCTGAAGTCCCAGTAATCTACCTCCTTCATTATGGTAAAAGTGCCCTAGTTAACTCCCTCTCAAAGTCAAATTGTCAGGTTGTTCCTCAGTCATGGTTTTGGCCCTTGTTGACAAAAACCTCTTCCACGGTGCAGCCTGCCCATGTCCTGGTCATAGTCATCTTTTCCCTTGGGATTCGTCTGCACCTCTGGTTGCTGAAGCCATTCCCAACCCTTTTCTATTATTTTATATGAGATGTGGCCTCAGTTCTCCTGGATGTAATGATGGCTTGAATATCTTGTTGCCTCTTTTAGACACTGAATTCCCTCTCCAAGTGCATCAGTAACCTGTAATCATCCTGAATGCCTTGACAGTGACTGCCTCTTTCTTGGCTCATCTCTGCCTTTTTAGGTAATTCTTGTTTATTTGGTCCACAATGTTGTACTTCTGTCCCCTGGCCAGATCTCTTTCTTTCCAACATGTTTTGCTGATGAATCCAGTCATTTTCTCCATAAATCTATGAAAATAATGGAACAGAGTAGCACGGTGATTTTTTTTTTCAGGTTTTTTTTTTTTTTTTTTTTGTGGGAGGGGAAAGAATTTATTTGCTGAAGAAATGAAATTTCTGGCAACTCAGAGCTGTTTGTGACTTTAGTTTTAAATGTGTGAAGTAACTGTGCCTGAAGAAATGTTTAGAAATACTCGAAAAGCGCTGCCATTGGCTTTCTCCTAACTGATAAGGCATGTAGCTCAGACAGCTCAGCTGCCTGAGGCAACTTGGAAGAAGGAGAGGTAAATTCTGCCCCGCTGAGGGGGCTGCTGTTTCACCCTACTGTGTCAAGGAGGGAAAGCAGCAGTGAAAGCAATACAGTGGCCTTACGGTTGATTGGGATCGGAGTTCCAGTTATCATTGGAGAACAGCATTACCAGCAGAGGATGTTAAGAAATCCATCCCCAAATGTCATATAGTGTCATGGTTTTACAGATGTGAGGAAAGTCAGTCTGCTCAGGCAGACATGTGCTGATCTGAACTTGGGTCTTCTCTGACTTGGGGGAATAATCTAACCACCCTAACACTGGATAAAAGGGGAGGCAAAGGGAACTGGGCTCTCCTTAACCACACAGCCCTGGAGGATAAAACAAGCAGTCAAGGAGTTTATTAGTAGTAAAGTAGCATCTGGTAAAATACATCCCAGTCATAATCTCCTGTTTTGTAAGTGTGATGTACACCTATAACTTCTGTCCATGGAGAATGTACAGCTTAATTGACAGGACGGGCAAAGGATGAAAAGGAAAATAGAAACACAAAGACCACAAAATGTGTTGCTGAAAGTATTGTCATAGGGCAATGACAGACATGGAAGCAGAACAAACTCTTCCATTGTTTGTCACAGCTACCAATAGTCTCTCCCATCTTTTCAGGTAGCAGCTGACCACTCCACTTAGATTATCTTCTTATGTTCGTGGCACATCATATATAACCTTTTCTCTTGCTCTTTCCTCCCACACTCCCACCTCCTTGGATTGCAAATCACACTCTGAATATTACACAAAGGTGTATTTTGTGACATAATAGTGATTGAATTGTGACATATAAATGATGTTAGAAATGTTGTTGGGCCACTCATGGACATTAAAAATTTTCAAAGGCCAGGGGATCATTAAATGAGATTAATTCAGTTGTGCACTTTTACATAGCATTTGACAAGGTTTACAACCCACATGCAGTTCAGGGGCTGATCTCTGTCCCCTAAATGGAAGACTTGCCTTTCACATAAGCTGAACGGGTTTGTCCTCCAGATGCCACTCCTGATGTTCAAACCTGAGTCTTGTAAAAGCTACCGCCTTTCCATCCTGGATGCCCCAGTGCCTTTGCTCAGTGCTGGGCACAGAAACAATGAGTTCACTTTCGGTGTTCGCAGGCGGGGATGGGGGGAACATCAATCTGAGTCACTCAAAAACAGAAGGTTGCATTCAAGATGTTGGTTCAAGAAAAACACAGAACAAAACGACATCTATCTGTGAAGATGAAGGAAAGCCTGTTTCTCTCTAGCACAATGATGAAATTGTTCGTGAACGGTTCATACTTCTCTGTAAGTGACACCCACAGGACTCATTCTTCCTGCTCCCTGAAAATACTGCTAGGGTCAGTGAAATGCAGTGTTATCATCCATACTGCCATTAAACTTGTACACGTCAATTGAAAAAAAAAACCAAACAGTTTTGATCCTTGCATTTCCACGATTGCTTTACCTTGTTCACTGGGCCAAACAACGCAGTCTCTGCCCTTCTCCTCCCACTGTTGCTCTTTGTCCCTCTCCCCCTCACTGTCCCTCACACAAACATCTCTTCAGCCTCCTTTTGGACTCGGCAATCCTCTCACTGGGGCTAGCTAATGGGGTATGGCCTATTGAGAAAATTGGGTTGGGGCAATGCCAGTTTGAGGGTAATTTTAGACATCATTCTGCTTTAAAATATGCTAAATCCATGCTTATGCAGCATGAGAACTGTACTGTAGCAGAGTGGAGACCGTAGAATAATGTTTGGGCACTACATTTGTAGGTGGCTGTAAGTATTTCAGCTTGCATCCTTACTAACCCTTTTCAGTGACACACAGCCCATCCTCCTGATTTATTTAGATTATTGACTCTAGAGTATTTTCTCTGATCATGCACTAGGTTTAAGTATTATAAAAAAAGCTTCTTCTCAGCTTTCACCTTACGTGCCTCTTCCCTCCCCACCCATTAGACATTTTTCTGTGCTTGTTTCCAGTATAAAGGAAGGAGTTCCTCTGAAATTGCAACAGTGTTTGAATTTATGGACCTTCTCGTTTGTATTACTTGATGGCAGTGGTGTCTCGTGCTTGATCAAGGGTGACAGCTGCATTCTTCAATGGGACAATTGTGCTCAAGACGTTCAATAGGTGTTAAGCAAGCAGTTGTTATCTGTGCTACTGGTGGTAGCCAAGACCTAACAGAACGGTAGAGGTGCTGTTACTGCGGCTCATCTTGCTCACTGCAGCAGTTGGCAAGCGCTGCCAGTCAGCAGGGAATGGTTAGGGTGAAGGAGACCCAATCAGGCATGCTGTAATTTACATCTGATTGATGAATACATGGAGTGTGTGGAAACACCAATTAGAAATAAAACTGTGGCAGTGAAGGATTTGGGATGTGCTGTTTCTCTTACCCTCTGCCTCCTGAATATAACCAAGAAAACTTGGAAGGGCTGAGTTAAAAGAAATCCAAAAGACAAACTCTGTGTGCATCCACAGCTTAATGTGGATTGCATTGCGATGTTTGCAATGTTTTGCAATGTGGATTGCAAAATGTTTATTTTGCAAAATTTTGACATATAAATTTAAAATTAAAATACGCTTTTCAGTAAAGGTAGAAATATAAACCATTTATATTATCATTTTGAGCATGGTTCCTGATTGTAATAATTATCTAAAATTAACTTCAGATACAGATTTGAAAATTTTTATTCAACTGTAATAGAAACCCGAAATAATTTGTGTGTTTCTTCTTTAAAATACGCTGCTTTTAAATACATCAAAATAATTTTGCAGATTGACCATGCTGAGATAATCAGCCTTACTTTAACATTCTGTCCTTAAGCCAGGATTGCCAGTGCTACGATTTTGATTCCTATGATCTGCTTTGTGTAGTCTGAATCCTTCCTCTCTTTCTGTTTTTGTGTGTGTGTGTTCCCAGTACAGTGTTCGATATGATTTATCTCAGTAGAGGAGAATTGGAGTTGATATTGGTTATGCTGTGTTAGATTTTGAAATTCCTTTATAAATGTGTAAAGCCTGTAAACATCTACCATTCCCAGCAGCTTAACAGAATCATCCTTCCTCTGACCACATAATTGTTAAATTGTGCATGCAAAATGGCTTGAGGATATTCTGTCCCTTTTCCAGCAGGTTATCAGGGAAAACTTGCCAGAGAACATTGTGTTGTTTATATATCCTCCAGGTTGAGAACTCAAAGGTCAATAGTTGCCAAAAGCAGTTTCACTTAGTAACTACTACTTTTCCCAAGCTCTGCAACCTGCCTCACCAGTGATCCTTATCATTTATTAGTGAACGTGTACATATGCAGCTCCAAGATCTCTACCCATAGGCAAGTAATCTTGGTTTACTGAATTAATCTGTTCACTTTCTAGTATAATTAATCATGATGATTAATTACCTGCATAAGCAAATATTACCCATAAATAACACTGAGCTTACATTGTAATGTTATTGTTTCTTTCCTAACACTTCTCACTGAATGAATCTGCAGTGCAACTTGATTGACTGAGAGAAAGTTTTCCCTGCATTGGATTTAGCCACCTTGTTTCATTAAATAGCTAAGAACAGAGTCGGTTTTGTGTTTTGTTTGTTTGTTTTTTAGTTTAAAAAAACCATTCATTATACTAATTTTTCTAGATCGCAGGATAGGGTGTTATCAAATGTTTTAATCACATCTGTCTTAAAGAGCTTGATTTTGCTCTGTAAAGGCCTGATGACACCCTATTGATTTAAAGGAGTTGCTCCTGTTGCATGCTGATGGAATTGAGATAAAAATCAAGGTTATCTTTTTTTTCTGTGGGGGAGAAGGAGGGGGAGCTTTTTCTTTCATTTACAGGCTTTGTAAACTGTTGATTTAAAAAGAATAAAAAAAAATATTTCTCATTTTAACAGGCGTTTTAGAGGACAACACATCCAGGTAGGAAGTTCTGTTAAAGTTGATAGATCTTTATTTAGCTAAAAGGTATTCCAAAGTGCTGATAACAGTTTTGTCTTTGGCAAGTACTGTTAATAGTTCTGTTCATTTCATAGGAGTTTGACTTTTTCCCGAGCACTTACTTTTGGTAATTCTGGTGTTTAGCTGAAGTTGTCTTTTAGTCAAAACTGTCTAATAATTATTGCTCAAACCAACTCAGTACTGACAGTTATTCAGATGAAAAGATGAAGAACAGAAGAACTTTATTTTAAAGTTTTGTGGCTTAAAAAGTAAAGACATTCATGCTAAATCACTTCATAAACCATCCAAGTAAAATTACCTTGGTGCTAAAACTTGCAGATCAAATGTTTGCATAAGTTAGGGATTTTGGAATACTGCTATGTTTTCAAATGTGTGTGTGTGTATTTAAAAAAAAAAATACAGAAGCCTTTATATTTTATCTGAAGTAAAGTGCTTACAAAGCAAATGTAAGATTCAGTTCAAATAGACTTGAACTAGTTTTCTTTTAATTGTGATGGCATCATCAAATCAAATAATATAGTTAATGAACATTAAAGCCAAAAAGAAAAAAGAAAACAAATGGGCAATAATGGGAAAGCAATAGCTGCAGTACAAGAAATGAATCTAAGCAGATAAAGCAGATGAAATATCATGGAACATCTGAAAGAAATGAAATGAAAACAGATTGTCATCAGATCCTTTCTCTTCCCCAAAAGTTTGATACCATTTCTTTGGGGAATAGTTTGCAAATGATATATAGAATATGTGTAACACAACCATAAACAGGCATGCAATTTGCCTCACTTACAATCTGTTCCATGATCTTTGTTCATCCTAAAGAAAAAAGGCAAGGTGAAGATCTTGAACAGGAGGATGGGAAAATAAATCAGAGCTGCAGTTAATAGAACTGTGTTGGGACATTACAATTGTAAATGTTTGCTGGTTTTCCTTTGTGCATATTCCAGGATTTCTGGTAACTCTTGCTTTTCAATGTCTTCGTGGGATGTTTGTGAATACATTTTAACATAGGTAATTAGCAAACAATAAAGATAATCTGTGGGAAATTGTGTTACATATATTAAAATCTTAATTTTTGTTCAAATATAGAAATATTTAAAGTAATCTCCCTGTGGCATGGACAGCAAAGTATTCATCCTCTGCTTTTTGCCTGGGCTTTGTTAGATCTGTTTGAGTACCAATAAACAAGCACGATTAAAGAGAAACCTGTAGAGGGGAAAATTACATGCCTGAAGTATTAACTGGTATATTCAGTGCTTCTTACACTCTCTGTCACTAAACACATGTCACCCTCAGCTCTGTAACTGAGCTGTACTTAGCCTTTTATGGCTATAACTGCCTTCTTTTTAGCTAAAAGGCAGTTTACTCTGCAGCGTCCGTGTGTGAGAGGGAGGGAATGTCTCCCATAAGTTGCTGTCAGAGCATGGGAAAACAAAATCCCATCATTTTTCTTGCCCTTGTTCCACTCCACTTCATCCACACCCCAGCCGTGCATGGCCACTTGTCGCTGACCCCTGCCTTCTCCCGTTTTCTTTCCCCCTTTGAGGCTGCACCCGTGTGACTGCACTGAGCGGCACTGCGTTTGGAAACTGATTGTACAACATTGCCCAGCCCAAGCCGTGCAGAAACGTGAGTGGCTCTGTGCGGACCCGGAGCCTTCAGAGGTGGTCAGCCCAGACACGCGGTTCCTGACAAACCTCACTGTGTCCGTAACAGGCTGCAGGATCACTGGAGTAGAAGTGCAGGATGTGGAGCTTGGCTGGGAATGGCTAAGGAGATGTTTTCGTCATATCACAGAATTTGTGCTCTTTGTGCCATTTAAAGTCTGCTTCTTAGTGGGATGCAACTGTGCCTCTTCTCTACCGTTGCTTTGCCCACACCCTCTCGTCGAACAAAACGGTCGCTGCAATCAGAGAGTATTTTGTGTTATAGAGGCTGATCCAGTGATACTGTTGATTCTTCAGATCTGTTTAGTGGTAAAGTCAAATCTTTATTGCAGATAATGACTATTCTGAGAGGAAATATGAAAATGACAGCAGATAGAGGGAAATGGTTTTAGCTGAGTTACTTAAATTAATTCCATTTTTATACATATCCGAAATCACCCAGTAAAAATAGTCCAGTGACTGACCCCTTACTTACGTACAAAGTTAACAACAGAACAGTGAAGCGATGGCGTAAGTGAGAAGAAAAACACATGCCTTGTTTAGGAATTGCTTGGTCTTGTAGATTTCGTGATACTGCCTATGTGTATGCATAGTGATGACTGAAAAACAGTCTGAAATTATTGATACATATGCCAGTCATTAATTTTTACCCTTAAATCATGATTAGGGCCCTGTGAAATAGGAACAGAAAGAAAGCATGCTGTATAGAGCTGATCACACAAACAGTTCACTTATTGAGTGTTTTCCATATGTAATTAAGCAGGATTTCCAGGTGTGTGCTTGCAAATAAACCTACTTCTGTCAGAGATACTGGTAAAACTCAGACAACTTTTTAAAAATCAATACTTAAATTTAAAATATTGGGGTTGGTGCTATTTAAAGAAAAATGTTGACTATTCATCTGAATAAGATTCAGAAATAAATTTTTGCTTGGCCTCATATTAGAGATGACAGAAAATTGTGAAGCGTGCTTATGATGTGCCAGCTGATTAAGTGCATGCATGGATGCTGTGATTTTTGTGTTTTGCTTCCCCCCACCAAACGGAAAAAAAAAATCAAATAAAACATGAGATTCTGTAACAGGCTAAAATGTAGTAAAAATAATGGCATAGGCTTAAAGTATTTAAAAATATTTTTTGAAGTAACAGAAGATGTTTTATTCCATTGTAATGTTGAACATAGCATTATTGCTCTGTGGTTGAACATGCAAAATTCATGAAAAGAAAAAATAATGTTGTTGTCAACATTGTTTTTTTCTGCATATGCCTTACGATAAAGTATTTAAACTCTATCAGCTTCACATATATATGTCACATATATCAGCTTCTCAGCTAATATATTTTAATGCAAAATACTACATACTTTTGCATATTAATCCTAGGGAAAAAATGTCATTGTTGTATCCTTGCATTAACGTTGTCATAATTATCTGGTCTATCTTAATTGTCTCAGGGTCTGGCTGAGAGTTGCTCAGTAATACACTGACCCAAAGAAGAAATGTCTTTTTGCAACATTTAAAGATTAATGTAAAAAGTCTTATCTTTTTTGGCCTGATACACAATTAAAAACACTGTGGGAATAAAGGACTTTGTCTATGACAGCTACCTTGTGTCTGCTTGGATACTGATTTTTTTTCATCTTTTGACCTATCTTCTATATTACGTTTCCAACTTTGGTCCTATGTTCTGGCATCTCAAAATATTAATAAAACTTGCTTTCATAATATCTTTTTCTGGTGGAAATATTCCTGAAAAAGGTGCAGTTGGTGAACCTAGAGATACTAAGGACTGGTAAACCCTCATTGGTTCTCCTTGCTATTACTCTTTCTTTTCTGTCCCTCCTGAGTGACCTCTCAGTGTCTACCGTTGAAGTATTATTGCCGCTTATCATAGATTCATAGCAAATAAGGCTGGAAGGGAGCTAGAAAGAATGTTCAATCCCTCCTCCTACCCCAAGGCAGGACCAGCTGTACCTAAATCATCCCTGACAGATGTTTGTCTATCCTGTTTTTAAAAACCTCCAGTATGGGGATTCCAAAAATTCCCTAGGCAGTCTATTCATTTACTTCACTGCCCTTAAAGTGAGAGAGATTGTTTCTTCTTTTATCTTTTCTAATGTCTAAACTCAATGTTCCATATTGCAGTTTTCAGCATTATCCTCTGTTGCGTCTTCAGTGAACACGGACAACAATCTGCAGTCTTTCTCTTTGAAGGCACCTTTCACATATTTGAAGATTAGTACTAGGTTTTCTCTGCCTCCTTTTCTTATGATTGAACAAGAGTCCTAGAATTTGGCTTTCTACCCTTGTACATCCCCGTTTCCTTCCTTCCTTCCTTCCTTCCACTTCGTGCAATAAGCAATTACTTGCTAAATGTTATGATTTGGATCCAACATATCCACATGAGGCAATAATTGCATGAGACAATAACGTGTTGAAATGTTATGTGGTCAGTGCAGGACCTATCCTACAGCAAATGCCTACATCCTCTACACAGCCGAAGGAAAGACTAAGCAGCTGGCTTCCTGAAGGAGATCCTGAGTTAAGATCCTGAATTTGTCCCCAGTTAGGTACCTGAACAGTACAGTAGGTCTTCTGGAAGAGCACCGGGCAGTGGTGACTGAAGGAGGAAGAGGGAATGAAAATCATACCGAGTTATCTGTAAAAGTAAGAGGAAATACCTACTGGTAACCAATCATGTAAACAAAATACTCCATGCCTGGAGTCCTGAGAAATCGTTGTCGTCCTTGACATTACTGTCCCAGCAATCGGATTCATGTATTGAAGAACTGAGGGGAGAAGATCTATCTGTGAAATCATGGCCCTACTAGAAAAATTCTGCTAGCTGCAAGGAAAGGTCTGAACCTTCAGTTCAGCCCCTGAACTTGTGCTTAGACATCTGCACTGAGTGCAGAGGCTGCTAAATAAAGTGACACTGTGTGTTTGCTCAGGGATAAACACAGGAGTTCCTGCCATATTTGGAACCTAATACTTAGCCCATGGGCTTTTTGGGTGGATTTTTGTAGTGTTGTAGTTTTTTAAAAAAATTAAATGCCCTTTTTTTTTCTTTTTCCTTTTTAATGCAGCTCGCGTAAAAAACAATGGAATTCAATCATTTCTGAATAACCATTAATATGTTGCTCACATTTCAGATGATTCTACTTTGGTTTGGGCATATTGGACTGTGTTCTTTTGATATGTTTAATTTTTGCAGTTGAAGCTTTCTGAACTCACAGTGAGGTATTTGTAGAAAGTTAATTAGCCCGTGCAAATTCACTAACATCTGTTTTCTCCTTTAAAATAATTGGAATTGTCTTTTATAGTACAGTTAAAAAAATTAAATCATTAGTAAAATTTTCTGGAATAAAAATGACCCAGGCTGTGTTGGAGTCTTCAGACAGGCTTGATCAACTTTCTTTAGGCTGCTGATTGGACAAGAAAAAAAAAAAAGAAAAAAAAGAGTCGATTTTACTAAATTGAGTAGTATCTTAAAGACCTGATTGCTACCTTGAAGCATAAAATAAAGACAGACAATATGCTCCCATCCCTTTCTGTAAAACACATGATCAGTCTTAGAGAAAATGAGTCCAAGGAAGCTGGTGTTATTACAGTTTAAATATTGACCTTGCACAAATTAGGCCATAATCTTGTTATCAGACTGATGTAGAAGGAGGTGGACAGCTGAAAGATCAGGAGTCAGTAGCATTTTCAATAACTAAATCCAACACTATTCATTATCATAATCAGAACATGTTTGATCTGAATTCATCCCATTTAACTGCAGACACCAAAGTGAAAAACGTGCCATACCTGGACTCCCTCTGCAAACTAAGGAAAGAAAATCAGGAAATTTCAGAAGACAATTCTAATTCCAGATGTGCTAAAAATCCTGGTTTTTTTTTTCTGCTCTGGGCACTCTATTGAAGTGATTAAGGAAAGGTGAGATAAGACTGGAGCTCTGTGCCTAGGCCTGACATGATATAAACACCCTGCTACCAACCTGGTCATGTAGTAGTGAAGTCTGTGAAAGTTGTCATAGTCCAACAGATTAGGGATTGGAATCCGGGGGGTACTGTAGCCTTTTCCCATTACTTGCGATTGAGTCCATGTGTTTTCCCCACACAGTTAGTTCCCCACACAGTTAGAAAGTTTTCCTAGGAAAGAACAGACATCAAACCCAGACATCCAGAGATCTACAGTGAAGGTAGCAAACTTTAGTATGCTTGTGTTTTCTTTAGCAATACGTTTTCTGTTATGTCTTAGCATGGCATCTCTTAGGAGACCAAATTTTTAGCAAAAATGTACTTTTATGGGAAATTCCCCTTAATCTTTCCAATTTCCAAATGATCTTTCTCAAGGACATTGCTGTGATATAGGGTTACCTATGCATTTTTATATATCTTTTATATGTTTATATATCTTAGGGAATTATAAGATATAATTCCCTCACAGTCTTTACAATGTGAATATTCAGTGTAGAGACTCCTGCCAATGACAGCAAAACATTCAGGTGAAATATATCAAGACATATTCAGAGGTGGAAATCCGTAACACTGTCGCAATAAACACTGCTGACCCCTGACGAGTATTTCTGAGGACTGTGCCACAAAATAAACAACTCTGTTCTTATATAATTGCAGCATCAAAGTTTATAGCCACAAGCAGATGGAAAATGTTCCTGAGAATATAGATATGATTGTGCCGGTCAATATTAGAAAGAAAAATGCCTATCAGTTTTATGATAATCATCACAGAACGGTAGCAGCAGGAGGGGTGTGCATGCTTGCATGCACCCCTCTGTGGAGTTGCTGCTGGAGGCTGCCTATCTCACGGCCATAGTCACCCCGTCTCTGCCAAGTGTGTAGCACTTAAGTGCAAAGTCTGCGTAGTTCCTAAGAATCCTTTAAAAAATCTGTCACCTGTTTGGCTCACTCTCTGATTGATAGCTGTATGCACTCTATGGCTTAGAAACTTTAAAAAGTAAACATCTGGAATTTCTTGACAGGTGATTTTTTTCCTTACTTGCAAAGCACTTGGGAATCCTTCAGTACATGAATAACTTTAAGTGGGAAAGCAGATAAATAACAAGCTGTATGTTAAAATACTTCCTTAAGAAGTGCATGAGGGTAATGACAGTCTTCCTAACTTCAGTTCCTAATATTGTCCAGCTTATAGGTTAAACCCTAGAAACAGTCAGAGGATGCAATAAGGTGCACACTCCCCCAGCCTTTCTTCTGGTGTTCAGTGAACTTGGCACTGGGCACCAGCTGCCTCGTGATCAGCTTCCAGACAGCCAAGCAGATCAGCAGCTATTAGCTATGGGTGGCAAAGCCCCAACATCAGGCCACCTCTGGCCAGTTGTCTGAAATTAGGGTTACCAGGGCTATGGACCTTGTGGTGATGTTTCAGGGACAGCACCAGCTCAGTCAGCATTACCAAGGTTTTGGCAAGAAACCATAAACTCCATATTGAAACAAATTGATGGAATTTGAACTAAAATTTGATGAAAGGAGGTAAAAATGCAACATATAGAACCACTTTATTTGGATTCCTTGTACGCCTGTTGATGAACATCTACCTTTGTGGGCCTCCCATGTGGAGAAACACACACATGTATGACCTAGATTGTGCTGCCATTTCTGTCTTTTGCTCTGGGGGCTATTCACTTGTACTTGAAAACTGAATCTCTTTTTTCAGCTCTTTCTTTTGTTCCAGCCAGGAACAAAAAGATCATGGCCAAAGAACAATACTTTTTTTTTTTTTTTTTAATACCTCTAAATTAAACAAAAAAATACATTTTGCTTTTGCTGACATTCTTGTGGGATAAATGAATACTAAGATGACCGCATATGGAGCCCTGAAGTATATAGAGGAGGACTTAAATTTTTCAAGAATGCAACTTGATGGAATCTGAAAAATATGTTACCGTCACTCTTTGTCAAAGGAAAACAGACTTAAAATTCTGATTGTCATGCATCATTTGGCAGAGGTCACTGATGCATGATCCTGATGATCCTGATCTATGTTCATTCTTAAAATCTGATTATTTACTCCTGAGAAGTTTAAATAACATTAAATTTCGGTATCAACAGATTTTGCAGTGGAAGTTCCAGAAACGCAAACCGCTAAGATTTTGGCAGTGACTGCCAGCTTAGAGAGTTTCTAAAGGCAAGGATCTAAGAACTCTTTTGCTTCAAAGAAGAAATCTGGTGCTTTTTTTTTTCACCTTTTATAGAAGAATTGACAGCAACTTCCAAATGGCATACTGAATTTCAGTACTTCTAAGAGTCACGAAGTCAAACTAATTGTATCTCATTCATCCTGATCCTTAACCAGTGCCACCACCTAAAATTTAAATAGAGAAGACACTAAGATATCAACAGATTATGAAAGTGATTTAGGAACATGACTGTTCTTGACTTTTGCATAGACTTGTGTTCCTGAATTATTGTTCTACTCCTAAAAATCTTCAGCCCCTCCCTTCTTTTTGCTATCCTGTGCCCTTAACCCTGAAAAAATGTATTTTAGATCCCAATAGTAATAGTCAAGCAGTTTGCAGAAGCAACTGCAGTATGTCTGTTTTACCATTGAAACTAATAGCATTCTCTACTTAAAGCAAATGACTGTGCATTAATTTCTTAGTGCAAGAAAAAGCGATGAAAACAAAATTGTCCCAAAACAGCATGGTATCTTAAAACAGTATATAATACCCTTAAAAGTTTGTAAATTATGACTTTATTCACTTTGGAAGGCAATATATCTTCATCAGTGAAGATGCAAAATGTAAAACCAAGACTGTAATAGCTACTTACCCACCCTTTCACTCCTACACACAGTATTTAGAAACACTAGAAACTAAAATTTCTGCCTCTTCTGTGGAATAGAGAAGTACTTTTTCTTAATTCAGATACCTGTAAAGGTGATTTATCAAACTCATTCTTCTTCATGTGACATAAAATCAGATAACATGTTGAACTGATTGCCATAATTCTTCAAAGTTTGTTTTCCTGAGTGTAGCAGATGCATATCACGAGCTGCTTAAATATCAAAAAGCATTTCTTGTGGATATGTTATTACATTCCTATACCTGTGTTTCCTTCTTAATGACAAAATATGCATTTTCATAGAAAGTTGTGCTGATAAAACTAATTTAAAGTAAGGGCCTAATTGTTTTAAAAGCATTTATCAACAGATATCATTAGCAAAATATTTTAATCACTATAGTTTATGTAGACTAAATGTAAGCATTTATTAATACAAGCTAAGCGCTCATTATAAATTTGCACAGAAAATGATAAAATATTATGTATGAAATGAATCATTAGCATGGACCATTAAGTCCTCTATTTTCCTTTAATTGAATTTGTCACTAGTACCCTCTTTAACTGAAAACCAGTCATAACCACAAAATTAAATAATAATTAAAGAAACAACTATTCAAAGAGTTGCTTGGTAGCTAAGGTGCCATTTAACCAAAACAGCAATTTAATGTAAATTGCAGCCCATGTAGATGTAGTTCTGAAAATTATACATCCTGTGGTTCATATATGTTTGAATTAGCAAAACATTTTCAGCATCACAGTCTAGATGTTCTTATACCGGTTCTGTAAACATAAAGAGACTGAATAAATGGGTGAAAATAGGTATAAATAGACCTATGGCAATTAAAGCTAATTAAGACTTTACAGAAATAAACTGCTGGCTGTTCAGTAAATTTTTAGCAGCTTAGAAAACGCACCAACTTACAGTATATGCATTCTGTCACTGTACACAGTCATTCGGTAAAGATGTATTGGATGTGGAACAAAAAATAATGCTTTGCCCATCTGTGGTTTTTTTCTAACTTTACCCAATTATTAAAAGATAGGTGGAACTTCCTATTTACAGAAATTTTGTTACACTACCTGTTTCACCAAAAAAAACCCCACCCACCCCAAAAACCAAATAACCCCCCCCCCCAAAAAAAAAAAAACCCACCAAAACCCGAAAAAACCCTGGCAATTGTATCATGTTTGAGAGGAAAGTGGATCTTGCTCTGTCTGAATAAGCAGCGATGCAGCTCAGAGGAGGTCGAAGAGCCTCCAGTGCATATATGGAGATTTGCCCATGCTACTCCAGAGTCAGGGCTGGGACTATCCTTTCTTATTGCTGGTGATTCTCTCACATCAGTTACCTTTGGGACAGTGGTTTTTTATTCACAAATTCTGTTTTGCACAACCAGCAGGGGGAGACAAGATTTAAGGAAATAAACTGGGAAAACTTCATGGAAACAAGTAGTTTTAAAAAGGGGAGGGTGGTCAAAAGCTTTGAACAAAAGAGAAAGGTGAGTAATACAAGACATTAGGGTTAAGCTGGTCTTTTGATTGCTACTCTCATGTCAATCAAACCATGTGCAATTTGAAAGAGCTTGCATCAGTTTGTCCATTTTCCCAGTGCAAAACCCTTTTGCTAACTGTGAATATACAGCTGTAGTAAAAATTATTTTATTTCAGTTTTCTAGTAACATAAGCTAATATGAAAGAACAGAGCTGTAAGTAAATGATGTTACAAGTTTCAAAGAGAATGTCTCTTGTTTAAATATTTCACATAATTGACTACTTGTGTGTAGGAACCAATGAAAGAGATGCACAGCTGGACTGAATGCCCTAAAATTATTTTCAGAAATACATATCTCATTGTACTTTTCAATTCTTACTTATACAGCTTTCATTCTTCTGCAGAACAATTTACAAAATAACTTGCGTAACTATTATGGTTAAATGTTGAATCTGCTAAGAGCATTTCAGGAAGATATTTTCAGACAGAGGACCAAACATCTTGATGTATATTCATGTCTTCTCCATGATTGTTATAATTCAGGGGTACAAGCTACATGATGAAGACTAGTAGTCAATATGTGTGCTTGTCTTCACACAGGACCGATTTTGCAGAGCAAGAAAGGGTGCAGCCCCGCTGTGAACGACAGGGCTGTTCAGCTGTGTAATTGTGTTCTGCACCAGCCAGGGCAAAAGGCACGACCAAGCCCTAAGAGCTTCCCTGGTAAACCTCCACATGCAAAGCTGCCTGATGAATAACTGGCCCTGGTTTTCATCAGGACCGCTTATAGGTAGCTGGGTGAAGAGCAAAGTACACCATGTGGACCACAGATTAATATCCTGTTGGTTAGCTCTTGATCATCGATGAGTCTCATCAGCTCATTGCTCCTTTTGTACCCTCCCATAGATCCCAAGTGTTATCTCCCTCATAGATGATCTAGGTCTGCTCGCCTCCATGCAGTCTAGACTTCTCTTTTCAAATATAAATATAATGTATGTGCATGTTTGTTTAAAACCCTACAAATGATATGCATATTCATTTTATAAGTATAAATTTTTAAGAGCATATAGGCTTGAGAAGGAGGTATATGTTACTGTTTTCAACTGCAGACCAACACTGCAAGAGGGCAGCAGCCTGCTTCCCTAAGTTCCTGAGGTACAGGGTGTCACTTGCACAACAGACCCCATAGTACGGTATGGTGTGGTATGGTATGTTTTGCCATGGTTGAATTACCTTTATTATAACTTTCTACTCTCTAGTGATATCCAGTCCCAAAGAAGAATGCAGATATAACAGTTATTCGTAATTACAGCTTTGACGAGTTATTTGAATCAATGTATTCCAGAGCACAGGAAAAGTTCCAGCCTCATGGCTTTGATACTGACAGATCTGGTGCAAAGTGGGTGTTTGGATACAATGCCAAGCATAATTGGTGCCAGCAGTGGAGATTACATGTGCTGGCTCTATAGAAGCTTGTAGACTTATACAATTGTTGGGAACAAGGCCACGTATGGTAGTACACGTGAAGTCAGAGCACAGCCTTCATGCGAAGGCTATATTATTAATTTGGTGTCAGCCTTCACTCTGATTTTTGGAAATAAGAAGGAATACAGCCCTTATTGCTTTGGTTCTGCACTTCTGTCAAGTTCTTCACTCAAATCAGAGGGTAGATGCTGGCACCATCCTCCAGATTCAGCTGCTCTTCTTCACCAAGTTTCAAATATAGCATCTAGAAATTTTTATTTTACCTCCTCCAGTAAGGCCATCTGTTCCCATAGCTTTCCCTCAAAACACCTGGCATTATCTTTTTTAGAATTTCTGGACTTCTATGATTTTTTTATCCTGTTTAGGGGGAAATAAAGATTTGAAAATACACTTTTAAGTAAAGCAGTATACATATCTCTTTTGTTGCATTTCCCATTTGTCATGCAGGAAAGTGGCAGGCCATTCTGGGTGAATCTAAAAGTCCATTTCACCTATAGTCCTGCCAGGATCAGATGCCTATTGAAAATGCTTTACCAAGTGAAAAGGAAATGTGTGTTAAAACTGAGTGACAACAATTCCTGAAAGCTCAAACACAGGATTATTTTATTGAAGTGGAGTTCTTAGAGGAAATAGTTGGTTTCATTCCCCTTCTCCATAGCAAGCAATCTTGGCACTTTGCAACAAAGTTTTCCAGAAAACTCATCGTCTTAACACAAATATCTTATATTATTACTTAAATAACTAAAGGTCTGGATTTAAAACCACAGATTCACAACCTGGAAATACCCCACAAACTCTTTGTGATTTTGCAGTTGCATGACAAAGATATGAAGGTTTGATGGATCTAAGAAGGGATTTGTGGTCTGGAGAACTCAGTGAAATTCCTTGGCCTGTCTTATGCAGAATGTCAGACTAGACTCTGGTGATGACTTAAAATAGAATAATTTAAAACAGATTCAGTTCCAGCAGTTTCTAAAAGGTCTGGTAAGACTTAGTGAATTAGCATTTGGAAAGTTAGATCATATTCATGCTTCAAGTAGTCACAGTTCCTCTTCGGCAGCCTTTTTTTATGTGTGAATAACCAGGTGTAAGTAATGTTTCTTGACCAGCAAATGGATACACATCCAAGACACCTGAACTGCACCTGCTCCTGCACAGGCTGTAAATTTTGAAAAGGGAAGACTTCTTGGCTGGCAAGATGAAAAGTTTTGGATCCAGTGGCTGTCCCATCAAAGGTACCCTTTTCATGTTACTCTGCAAGTGAATCTGCCTAAAGTACAGACTCATTTCAGAGATAACATTTGGGACCAGTGACAAATGCCTGGCTGATCCAGTTGTATAACTTATGCTCAGCTACACAGACAACCCCTAAGAAATTGTTACAAGCTTGTGTTACAGCACTTCTAAAAAGAGGGAAGGATGCTCCAGAGCCAAACCCCATCAAGCCGATGTCTTTAATATATCATTTTAAAGATAAAGCACTGAAGTAATTTATAAACTGTCTGTCACCAGTGGCTGAACACCACCTTCTCTCCAAGCAAGCTGAATTACACTTGAGAAAGTATGTCCTGGCTGAGCACTGAACATCATTCAACTTGCTGAAGTTGAGCTTGAAAGTGATATGGGCACAGATGCGGTGTTCAAAGGCCAATCAGCTGTGTCTGACACCATATACCACCAGATGCTTTTAGACAAAATACAGTACATGAGAGAAAATCAATGTATGGTATGACTGATACAATTTCTATCTAGAAAAGAACAAAATTCCCCATAATCAACAATGATTTCTATAAGAACTCTGCAAGAAGCAGAGCCAATAGTGGAGACTACGATATGACCTACCACAGGGGAATGTGCTTGAGTCTGTATTATTCAACATCTACATGAACAACCAAAAATCCATTCTCATAGCAGAAGTTTTATTCCTGCAAGCAATGTTTGTATCCCTGACCAGATTAAGAGCTTCACTTGAGTCCAAACCAGATTTATGTCCATGCTCCTCAGGTTCTCAGATTACACTACCAAAACCCAATTACACACCAATCTGACTAACCAGCAAGTGAGTCTTTTTTTTTTTTTTTCTGAAATCACAAGTCCAGTAAACTTAGTGTAATCTGGAACAGGGTATAATTTACCCACTGTTGCAATCCTGTTTATTTTGGGCACATGTAGAAAAGAAAAAATATAAGGTCCATGCCCAAAATAGTATAATGAAGAAGCTCATACATTCTAAATGGAGGCTCATCCAAGAACATCATGAACGACTACACTTGCCCTCTCTAGGGGCTTAATATAAAAACAAGAAGGGGTCGTTCATGCAGAGAAGTTAGACAGTGTTAAGAGAAAGTTGGGGGTGGATTACTTAATGCCTTAGACTAGCTGAATGGAACAAACTGCCTGGGCTCTCTGGGATCACCCCACTGAAAACCACAAGCACTGTTGTGAATAAAGTGGAATCCATCCGACAGACTGAAGGCTGAGGTACTGAGTGCTGGGGCATGCTGCAGCTGTTGGCCAGCTGCTGTAAGATTTCTGACTACAATGGAACCATTTAATAACTCATCAAGGGTTCTGCATCCCATTCGGTTCGTTTAGCAAAAAAAGGGGAAAATGAGCACTGACTTTTTCAAATACCTACTTGAGAGTTCAAGAGTAGACTGACCAGTCTGGAGATGTTTGAGTTATGTTCAAAAACTGTTGGTGGCACAAAAGATTTACATGAATATAATACATATACATGCCAACGTGGGAAACCACAGACCAAAAAATATCTTAACGTACCATGGATGGTAACTCTTCTGTGGAGCAAGTCATAACATGCAAATGATTTTGGAAAAACACACAGTCACCCTAGAAGGATATAGGGAAAAAACAGAAGATCCTCGGTGCTCAGAAGCTTCAGCTTAAATTGTGTTATTCCTCTATTCCCCTGTGCTATAGCATTTCAGTCAGCTTGCATGCTCCATATTCCAAGTAAGAAGTATGGAAAGATTTTCCAGAGAAGTTCGTATAGATGAACATCAACAAAAATGATGCTGTCATGTATTAGATCAGCTCTTTCAACAGCAAGTTCAGCTTTTTTTTTTTTTTTTTTAAATTCTGGGACATACCCATACCTTAATCAGAGGTACCATAATACAATTCATAAAAAGCTATACGACTTTTGACTTACAGATCACACTGTTTCCCTGTCTCAGGTACATAATGTTGATTTTTTATTTGATTTTTCTTTTAAAAATTAGCTTGTTGTTTCAAAGTGAGTTCAGATTCTTTAGCCCCATTTATGTTTTTATGTCTGTCTCTTCATCTCATGATTTTGCAAATACATATCACTTCCCTTTCCAAATTCATGATGGCTCTTCTTCTGGCTTTGAGGCAAATTAATAATTTATTTATGATGTTATGTAATAACGTCAATGTCCTGGTTTCGGCTGGGATAGAGTTAATTTTCTTCCCAGAAGCTGGGATAGTACTGTGGTTTGGATTTAGGATGAGAATAATGTTGATAACACAATGATGTTTTAGTTGTTGCTGAGCAGTGCTTACGCTAAGTCAAGGACTTTTGAACTTCTCATACTGCCTTGCAAGCAAGGAGGCTGGAGGTGCACAAGAAGCTGGGAGGGGACACAGCCAGGACAGCTGACCCAAACTGGCCAAAGGGATATTCCACACGATATTTCATCATGCTGAACAAAAAGACTGGGTGGAGTTGGCCAGGGTGGCGCGGCCACTGCTCAGGAACTGGCTGAGTGGGTGATGAGCAATTGCATTGTGCATCACTTGTTTTGTATATTCTTTTATCTATTATTTTCGCATCACTTGTTTTGTATATTCTTTTATCATTATTATTATTTTCCTTTCTTTTTCTGTCCTATTAAATTGTCTTTATCTCAACCCATGAGTTTTACCTTTTTTCCAATTCTCTCCCCCATCCCACTGTGGGGAGTGAGCCAACAGCTGTGTGGTGTTTAGTTGCCTGCCAGGTTAAACCATAACAGTCAACTATCCGAAGATGCTTAGAGGGAGGATGACAGGCAGCCTTGGAGTAAAGTTTATGTGGGCTCACCTGGGTGAAAAAAAAAAAAAAAAGGACACAAAACCCCCAAGTTATTCAGTCTTATGAATTATTTGCTTGCATTTTTGTCAATATAATATTATATCAGTATAGATCCCTACTGGTTTTATATATTTGATCTTAAAATTTCATAATACAAATTCAACTCAGCTGTTACATTTCTTCCATTTGTTTTTGCCTTTCCTATCCTGAAGATTGCCAGCAGGGTTAGATTTACAGAGGGTACTTTCAATGCATAGTGTTATGCAACCTGTTTACTACAGCAGTATGCGAAAGGTCTTATCAAGAGCGACCCACAATATTAGAAGTTATACAAGGCCAGATTAGATGTTGTGTGCCCCTCAGAGCTTCACAAAGGGCAGAGCAACAAATAATGGGACAAATAGTTGATGTTGAGATCAAAGGGGG
Source organism: Fulmarus glacialis (assembly GCF_000690835.1). Classification (NCBI taxonomy): domain Eukaryota; kingdom Metazoa; phylum Chordata; class Aves; order Procellariiformes; family Procellariidae; genus Fulmarus; species Fulmarus glacialis. Next base: position 11,679 of record NW_009223733.1, on the reverse strand, counting down.
GAGAAAACTCTGCAGTGAAGGGTATGAAGTGGGAGCATCACTTGGTAAAGAACATATCAAATAAGTTCTTTAAATAACAGCGAAGAGTTCATCCAGAACTCGAAAGGAAACGAGAAGCCAGGTGAAGTTAAAGAGCCAGAGAGGTTATCAGCATCGAAACGGAAGTAATCAAAGATGGCAATTTGGCAGCATGTTACAGAAAAAAAGGAAGCTGAAATCATTTGCGAATTTATTTCACTTTGTTATTATGAAGTCTTTTTCTCCATCGTTATATGGAGGACAAAGGACATATAAGAACTCAACCTCTGCACTGCATATTCCAGCTGATTTTACAGGCCTTGATAAACCAGATCTTGTACCTGGAAAACCTTTTGGCTTCAGTAGTGGGTTAACCATTTGTAACAGCCAAACTCCCACCCAGACGCTCACCCATTCCCCCCACCTCAGTAGGGTGAAAGGAGAGAAAAAGAAAACCAGGAATAAGAATGCTTGTGGACTAAGGTAAAGACAGGGAGATTGCTTACCAATTACCATCGCTGGCAAAACAGACTTGTCTTGGGAAAAATTAATTTATTGCCAATTAAAATGGATTTGGGTAGTGAGAAACAAACAAACAAAAATGACAAACATTAAAACAATAACTTTCCTCTCCATTTCCCAGGTGTAACCGCACTCCTCTAATCCGGTCTCCTTTACCCATGTCATGTGGTGTAGGGGGGATGGAGAATGAGGGGTATGGTCAGTACATAACAGTTTGTCTCTGTCACTCCTTCCTCCTCACACTTTTCCCCTGCTCCAGCATGGACTCTCCATGGGGCCCCTGTCCTTCATGAAATATCCACCAGCTCCACCATGGAGAACCTCCTCCTCCTGCTCTGACCTTGATGTTCCCTCTGCTGTTTCTCCCTCTTGGGTTTTGGGTTCTTTTCTCTCCTCCTCTGCCCATCCATAATTTTTGTCATTTCTTAAATATGTTTTCCCACAGGTGACACCAGCTTGGCTGCTGGGCTTAGCTGTATCCTGCTATGGGTCTGTTGGAGCCGCCTGGCAGCAGCTGTGTACAGCAGGAGCAGCTCTTGGTCTCTTCTTAGAGGCCACCCTGTAGCCCCCCACAGCCAATACCTGGCCACCTACACCCAATATGGCTTTACACTGTGGTGTAGTGCTGCTGCTTCCATTGGAGGCACAGAAAACTGAAGTGAGTTTCTGTTACGTGAGGTGTGTGTGATATTGTCAGTTTGTGTGAAGGGATGACTTGCAATCAGACCACATAGTTGAGAAATACAATAATTTCAATGTTAATGAACCTCCCAGTTGATGAAGGATCATTTAACCCTTGCTTACAGTTAAACTACTGTAAAAAGTTGAAACTCTTCAGAATTGTAGTAACAGTGAGAAACCGTGATCCCTCACATAGATAATCTGCAGGGCATCAGCAGAATTTCAATAAATTGGAATTAAAGAAATCAAAACTCTCATACTATAACAAAAACATTACAAAATACAGGGCTAGACAAAGCCTGACTTGATTTTTCCATGTTTTTGCAAGCTACTGAGCCAGAGGTGGAAAGTCCACACCTGGAAAAGGGAGTAGAAGGGAAGGGAAAGCACCTAAATGTCAAAATCCTCCACTTTTGCTCTCACAATTCTTCTGAATATCAGCACTGGTTCTGTAAATGATGACTGATGCGGCCCAGTAACAAATTTCTACTTCCTCGAGACAGGGGGAGTTGGCTGGGGGGAATCCTGACACAATGATCTTCCTCTAAGTCATATTACCTTCTAATTTTCATCCCAGGGAGGTGCAGGTCACACAGTTTCCCCTTCAGTCTCTTCTTGCCTTTACCCAGGACAGAAATTGCCATAAGGCTTTGTTCTAAAAGCAAGACCTTGCCTTTAAAGCAAGCATTTAAAAGGAGTATTGCTAACAAAATAATGAATAAAACTCCAAACATATCTTTCAAAAGACAATAGATCCTGTATTCTTTAAAATATAAAAAAATTCCAGGCAAATTCAGAGCAAGGAGGTGAAATGGAGTCAGTAACAGAATTCAGTGGAGTTATATAATTGCAATTATTATTACCCTACGACGGGAACACAGGTGGACTTTTGAAGCGAGAAATAATTTTGCACCTCACTTGCGACTAGCCGTTTGTTGGTTTCAACTGCCACAGCATTGGAGTAGGAGGGATCTTGGTGCTCCCTTGAGGAACAGCAAGGCTGAGATCTTCGTTAGATGGTGAAAGAAGTTGCTGCGGAAGTACCTAATCCCAATCCAGTATAATAACAGAATAACAGTACACTATTTGTTATTTTGAGTAAAAACATATTCCTCATGATGGTGCAATAAAAAAAAAAAAAAAATCAAGACTTAGGGACCAGTTTTTTATGCGTAACTAATGTCTTAATGTGAATAACCCCAAACCTCTTTAAATATAATTCCTGAATGTGTGCCTAGCTTGGGTCTTTACTTAAAAATTTCATAACACATGACACGATATGTCACACAGTAACTTTGTAAATGTCAAGCTCTTGATGGAAAATAAGTCTTTCGTTATTTATTCAACTTGCCTTGTACATCGAGCAGCACTCAGGACCAGATTTGTCCTGCCTAGTTGCAGGTTTATCACAGAAATGTCTAAATTAAGAGCACTGTTGCTTTAAGTTTGGTTTTTTTTTTTCCCAAAAGCAGTGGAGAGGCTAGAAGAGTGTAAACAACAATCCTGCAGCCTGACTAAGAGCTGAGTCACCTTCAGAAGATGTCCTTTTTCTTTCTTTTTCTCTATTGCCTGTCTGTAACAAGAGCTAAGGGCTATGTTTCTAACTTAATCCCATGGATAGATGGATGAATATGGGATAGTCTGCATAGTTGCACTTATTATTTTGTCTATTGTTTCTGCTTCCTGTTGGATAGGAAAGGACGCTCTGCTTGAACTCATGAGGATGCTTCTTCCCAGAACTTTCTAGGACTTTGGAATTAGGATAAGTATCTCCTTTTCTCAGAAGTCCTTGAGAAAAGGATATCACATAGGGGTCTTTCATTGATTTCACCTGATATCTGAAAATGGATTAAAAGTAATAACATTCTGGGCATTAGCAACAATGAATGTAAATCCTTGGTTGACTGAGTTCCCTAAGTTTCTTAGAAGTCAGGATAGCTGAGCACAGACAGAGAGAAACAGCTACTGAACAGTCTGTCACGCAGACGTGGATAGAAGGCAAAGCATAGCGGGGTGATGTTTGCTAGTGGCATGGTTATTATGTGTAATACCCTACTCAGAGTGAAGCATTCTTGCACAGGAAAACCGTAGTGATTCATATGTGGTTGTGAATGAGTTTCTAATAACGCTCACAAATTCTCTGGAGTTTGCAAAGGAATTCTGGCATTGTTCATTAATAAAAACCAACACATTCCCTGTACTCCCTGCCCAGCACAAACAAAAACTGATTCTACCATTATTAATAGAGCCCATAATGAAATTACTTATTTGGGGTGGGTAGTAAAAGTAGTAACACAATAAAGCACAGGCAAATATAGATGAGCATTGAGCTAGGAGACTAATTTTAACAAAATAATGAATTGCATTCCTCACAGGGAAAAAAAAAAAAAAAGAAACCAGCAGTGGAAACGTGTTAATTAGAGCTGGCCAAAAAATGAGGGCTTCCCTGCTTTGCATGATTTATACATTTGGCGTCTGCATGATTTATATATTTATTTTTAGACCAAACCCTTTAAAACCCAAGCAATTTGAAGGAAAATTAACGTAGAAACATCAAATCTTTGTGGTTTTCAAACAAAGAGTTTGGGATCCCAGAACTCTTCAAGGAGATTGACATTCTTGTCAATCACCAGTGAATATTTTACAGGAATATTAATTTCCCTAGCTGGCAGGTCTCCCAAGCTTCCAGCACACTTGCCATGTGGACTGTCCCACAGGTACAGATCACTACAAGTGAGACTTCTTTGCCCCGAAACAGGAAACTTGGGAACTCTGGAAACCTTGGCTGAGATGCTGGGAACCAAGCCATGGTTACAGCCCAGAGTCACAGGGCTTTCAGGCTCTTTCCCACACAGCAGGAAACCTGACCTGAATGTCCGCCTCAGTGCTTCAGATTTTGAGTCTCTGACATTGTTGCTGGATAGACAGAGGGTCTGCCAGAGAAGTGGGGTTGTGGAACCATGCTGGTTGCAATGCTGCAGGACAGGAATCCAGCTTTTCCAGTTTTCAGGAAGAGCCATGCACAAGGTTCCCAGGTCAAGGACAGTCTCCACCTTATCAATGGGATTTTATTTTGTAATTTTTGCAGTAACAGTCTTTCTCTCTTTTTCTCTTTCACTGATGTATTCCCAGGAAAAAAAGAAAAATCATTAAATCATAGAATATGGTCTCTCTGGAGCCTTCTCTTCTCCAGGCTGAACAATCCCAACTCCCTCAATCTTTTCCATAGGAGAGGTGTTCCAGCCCTCTGATCATTTTTCTGGCCCTCCTCTGGACCTGCTCCAACAGGTCCATGTCTTTCCTGTACTGAGGACCCCAGAGCTGGATGCAGTACTCCAGGTGGGGTCTCACAAGAGCAGAGTAGAGGGACAGAATCACCTCCCTCGACCTGCTGACCATGCTTCTTGTTATGCAGCCCAGGATACGATTGGCTTTCTGGGCTGCAAACACACATTGCCTGCTCATATCTAATTTTTCAACCATCAGTATCCCCAAGTCCTTCTCCACAGAGTTGGTCTCAATCCATACATCTCCCAGTCTGTACTGATACTGGTCATTGTTCCAACCCAGGTGTAGGACCTTGCACTTGGCCTTGTTGAATTTCTTGAGGTTTACATTGGCCCACTTCTCAAGCCTGTCAAGGTCCCTCTATATGGCATCCCTACCCTCAAGTGTTTCACTTATATATACATATTTTTTCACATTAAGTAAATCTTTTATGTCACAGATAATTACAATTTATTTAGTAGACCAGTAAGGATTTCTGCAAGGACCGACCTTGTCCATAGTTTTGTTAAAAGGCAATTATCAATTTCCATAGATGGCTGTAGAGGTGCCGTATTCTCCTTTAGCGTGCTAGTATTTCTTCAGTGTGATGTTTTTTTCAATACTATCACTTAAGACCCATAAGACTGTGCTTTGTTTGCCATGACTCAAACCATTTGCATCACTCAATTCTGAGTACAATGTTGTTTTTAGGATCTGTGTCTGAACATGGGGTGAAATCCCTTAAGACAAATTTTTAAAATAAATTGATGGTCCTATAATACTACTGTGAATTTGGTTCCACAAGGTCTGCTTGGTGGTGCTTTCTTTGTCACCGTGACAAAACTTTTTCTAACAGCCTGGGCAACAGTGGTGGCTAATCACTGGCTATACTTTCACTGGGCATTTCAGTCATATGGAAATGACTGTGCATTGGCTTGGTGGCTTCCACATGTCACAAGGAGGATATAATACTTTCCCATGAATGATGCTTTTATTGAACTGTATTCTGTTATTCCTAGATGTCCCAGACCTGCAGCATCTTGAAAATACTCTGTTTTGCTGCTGGAAGATCTGAAGCTGTCAACAGAGTGGAATTAGAAAGAGCACACATGTAAATCTACATAATCCTTCAGAGATTTTAAATGATCTCCAGTATTAACACCCCACATATTGTCAAATCTCTTGGACAAGTGACAGGCCAGTGGAAAGAGCAGGTTGGCAGTAGAGCTAGTCAGAAGTTTTCCAGCAAAGCAAATGATGATTTGTTTATCCTAAAAGGCTTCGTCTGAGGCCCAGTTGGAACTAACATATGTCAATAACATAAATTAAAGCATGGCCTCACCTTTCCTTCAGT
>NW_009223733.1:0-5806 GCF_000690835.1 Fulmarus glacialis | reverse complement strand
GCTGATTTCAGATTAATTTGTTGCCTAATAATTTACAGTGATGTCTGAGCTTCCTCTAAAATGAAAATTACTGATATGTAGACAAACGTTAACTTGCCAAAACCCCTCACGGTTTCATTCATTTATCCTGCAGAAACAAAAGAGATTTATTGGCATCTCTTTCTCTGCATAATGCTTGGGGCAGGAATTCTGTTATACTACTATTGACAAAAAAGTTGGAAATTATGTTAGACTTTACTTGCTTGTCTACTGTGTGCCAAGGAATGTTTATGTGTCTAACTGCATCGGAACTTTTCAAAATGATATAAGAGATATTTAAAAAGAAGAGGATTATTGTATCATCAGCTAATAATTAGGCAGTATGAACTGGTTCTGGCCAATTAGGCTGGAAGTGTTTTAATTTTCTAAGCCAATAGAACCTATCTATAGCATTCCATAATAAAACAAATTAATTAATTTAATTAACAAAACATAAATTCTAAAATGAAACATGATTTTGAGTGGGTAAGTACCCATGCCAAATGGTGTCTTATAACAATAAAATCTCATTCAACTGGTTGGCCAGATTATTCGTATGGCTTCACGTTTTCCTACTTGCTGGCAAGCAACAGGCATGCTTGGTTACTTTGAAACTTCTGCTATATGGAGAGATTGCCATTCAATTATAGAGAAACTCTAGTGTCATGCCTACTTTTCTGCAGCATCTTTAAGCTTTTCACGTAAGACGAAAGCAAGTGCTTTGTATTTGTCTGTCTTTGAAGAGAAAATGGCAGAAAGGTGACGATGCTCTTGCTGTTAAAATCTAATGCAACGTCATAGACTCTTCTTTACATGTACTTGGTCCCAGGGGCTTACAAGCATGAACATGAACGAATTTGCTCAGCCCTTGACTCATGGGGTAAATCTGTCCAGAGGTATCAGACCACTAAAATGAATCTGCAGGAGCAAAAGGTCTACCAGGTCACTGCAGCTGTTCAAAGCACGCTGGTGTCAGTCCCAGTACACTTACACCGAACCCAGAAATTACACAGATATAATAATTTTATGGTTTTCACTTGCAAATTCATTATCGAACAGACAGTCTTTTAAAGCTTTTTCTTGTGAGCTTGTCCCAGGTGCCTGATTGCAGTCATCAAACATACCATACTAAGTATTTATATAAATATATCATAAAATAATCAAATATGATGAGCTATTCCCTTTGTTCCTTTATGTTGATACACTTTTCACAAAATATTTAATATGCTTCTGAAAATGATGATGCCAGTGATAAAGCTAGTTTGCAGTTTCATAGATAATTTATGGAAGTTATAAAAAATGAACCAAATTGTCATAACAACATGACAATGTGAACACTCATGTTTACATAGTGTCCACATACAATACAAATACTGAATATTAATATGAAATGAGAATTTATAAAATTTGCAATAAACATAATGTAGAAAAAATAACAACTTGATACAATCTCTGCTTATATTGCAACCTATAAACAGATTTTACTTTATGAATGGCTTTGACATTTCCCTTAATGTGTATTGTTTTACATCTTTAACCACAAATCTTGGTATATTTTAAATGTAAATTAGATCATATCTATCCTGTTTCTCCTTTCAGATAAATAGTCACTCTAATTCAAGAGAAGGGAAGAAAGTCCATAGATGCATTTTAAATGTACTTGGCACATATTCATCCCAAGGGGTGCAAGTAGCAAAAAATGTCTGGATCAGATTCTGCCACTTCTGTTCTCAGAAGGTAGGGATTTGTTTGTTCAGTAATTCTGTTGGCTTGCAGCAAACTGACACTCAGTCATTTGCCTAAATATAGGCATTTATTACTGTTTTGAGATACTCTTAGACATTCTCCTGGGGCAGGCAGATGGTATGCAGGACCTGTGGGAGACCCACAACTTCATGATGCTCCTCTAGAGCAGCAGCTATGGCCAGGCAGGACACAAAAGGGTATCTCAAATGACACTTGATACTTACTTCTAGGCAACCAGATCGCACCTATACTGATACCCAGTAATATATCTCTTCTGAGGCCGGCCTTTGCACAGGATCGTTGCCTCAAAGTGATGATAGAGAATGTAGCGTCTGTCTGCTATTTGTTTGTTCTGGTGGCATCTTTTCTGTGGTTCATTGATATCTGGAGAAACTGAATGAATCATGAGACCTGTGCCTTTGTACCATGCTAATACCCTGAGAGTATTACACTTATAATTATAATACTTGAACTGTGTTTATTTCAGTAGTCTATTAATTACACTACTAGCAACTGGGAATGAGGCCCGAGATTTTCATTTTCCTAGCAGCTCCAAAGCCTGCTTCTTGTGCTACCTTTTCCCAAGCAGTGCCCTTAGGCATGCTGAACTGCTTGTTTGGGTAGCAAATCAGAGATGACACAGGCCACTGGTTGCCTGTATGCATCACTAAATTTGAAGCTTTGCGTCAAAATGTGAACATTGTCCAGTACTAGATAACAGCTTATGGTTCCTCCTCAAAGGCTGGAGAGAAGAAATGTCACATTCCTTCATGGCAGAATTGTTCTTGGGCATCTCCATCTCTATCTCTCTCTTTCCTTCTCTTCATTGACTGTGTAGGGACCCCAGACAGTTATAATCCTGAAGTTAGATACCCCAAAATAGTTTTTAAATTTAGATGACATAAAAGAGGGCCTTAGTGACTTGGTTTCCCCATTATATTGACGAATTAGTGTTACATAAATACATTGCTGCTGTTTCATTAAGGGTTAATTAACTGTATAAAAATGAAGATGTGAAATACTGTTTAAGAGGTTAGGCATTTTTATTATTACTACCAGGAATGTGATTGTCGGAATTCTTTAAACATATATATTTCAGCTGGATGTTGTAACCCATGTCTTTTAAGGTCCATAGTGCACATGCTTTTTCATCACTTGGTTGGTAAATCATCCGCATACTACCATGGCTGAGGGTATCATAAACATAAGTGCTTTGTGTAATATTAAAACTTGAAATATTATTCAAGTACTGGCAACATCCAAAAACATTGTAGAGGAGCAAATGACTGAATTCAGTTATATGGCAAAAGGTCCCCTGCTACTTAATTCTGTACTAGCAAATGAGACACTACTGCAGTTTGATACTACTTTCAGACTCCTTCACTGCGCAGTACCCAGTATGCTTATTTCCAAGGACAAATCCTATGCCACTTGGCTCAAAGGGAGAAAAGGCACTTTTTACTTTTGATAATTAATTCCTATGCCTGAATTTTATCTTGCTTTTAGCCTAAGTGGTGGTGTTGTTCACAGCTTATTATTAATTTTACCATTCGTCATGTAAAATCGTATCAGTTATTTTTATTTATTTTTTATACATATTGTCTGTGTCATGTACTATTCATGTCTATTTTAGAAAGCCTGGGCAAAAATGCACACGATTAGACTTCCTTCTAATTTACAGAGGCTTTCTAAAGGCTGATAAACTTTCAGGTGCAAATCAGACTATCTATCTACAGCAGTCTTCAGCTTATTTCTGTCTTGGCAAGTATGAACAGATCCATGGTAATCAATTCAAAAGGTATTAGAGCCATTATTGGTTGTAATTATCATGACACCTGGGTCCAGACTTGTGAAATAATTATTAAAGGCATCACCAGTGTGCAAAGGTTTCGTTAATCATTGATTTTATATCAGTAAGTATTTAACGGATTTTGTGACTCTCAATATGAAGCTGAGTGTCTGTTTCACTTACAGAAACATTGAAAATAAGAATGAAAATAAAACAAAACTGTTATCATAGAGGCTAATCAGGAGTAAAGAATTAAGGTGAAGATACCATCGTCCTTCTCAGCATTCCAGGGTTCAAAATCAGAGCTGACTTGTTTGAAAAATGTCAGTGTTATATATTGAAATAGCTTGCTGCCAAATAAAATAAATGCAACAGGATTTATAGTGAGAGATTAAGGAAGGGGCCTTGGAGTCTCCTTTTTCTTAATGCTAGATGTGTGCTTGATTCTTTTTATTTATTTTTTGCAGCTGTGACCCTGAACATCTGAAACTGGGCATGCACTAGTCCCTATTCCTTCTTGTTGCCCCCACCATGTGGGAAAGATAGTAGCAATGGGAGTTTAGAGTATTTTGCCATGTTCTCTCCTTCTGTAGCACCATGAGGCTTTGTTCTGGACACCTCTGTAAGGGCTTTTGCTCCAGGGTAACCTGTCTTTCTGCACTGAGTGATTAGAAAAATTTGTTTTTAAGTTAAGCATCGAATACTAAGCAGTATGAATACCCCCTTCTTCTTCTCTTCTGCCTCCCTCATACACTATTTTGTTCAATATGTTACTGCATATGCTGTGTTTGGCCTAAAACTGGTGTGTCCATTGATCTTCAGTGGTGATGAATGGAACGATAATGATGAATGGGCATCCCACAGAGATTAAAATCATTTAACCTGTGGAAGATCAAACCTACGTACGTCTGGGAACTGAAGTCTTTTAACACCTGTCTTCTACACAGTCTTGACATGTAGTGCTACCTGCCTTGAGCAGTGGGTCACAGTCTTTTATTAGTTAACTCCTCTTCCACCCTTTTGATCATTTTGACCTATTATATGCCTAGTTAAAACTGGTTTCCTGCAGTTCCTGTAGCAGAGATCAAAAGGTGCATTTCATATATTATGTGCCTATCAGGATCATCTCCAGAAGCAGCAGTCCTGAAGCCAAACAAGCTGATGTGCAGGTCCCTATAGCTACAGTCACAGATTGTGCATTCTGGTGGATGGCCAAAGAGATATAGCTTTATGAAGATACTATCTCACACTCCTGATTTGTTGTGCATGCAAGATACAAAATCTCTTTAACGAGGCCTTCTACCAAAGAAGGCCATATCTACCAAAAGGAACATGAGGCACAGATCTAAGGCTCAGCAGTTTTGATGTCACTGATTTAAGAGAGTGAATCTAAGAGTTAGGTAAAAACCCTTGTGAGTAAGGGATAATGGCAAGTAATGAGTTCCTAAAAACCTCTGACTAGCCAGCAGATAAATGTTATATAGAACAGATTTTGCAGCACTGACTGAAGAAATCCAGCTCTGGAGAAGAAATAGCTGTAGTGATATTGCTGTCTTGTAACTATTTTTAACTAAATGTCTAAACAGAGATGGAAAATTAAAAAATAAAAAGCAAAAGATGTCCCCAAAATGCCTAAATAAAACCCATCCTTATTTTGTATCATCTCAGAGGATGGCATCCCTAGTTTCTTGACATTTCCTACTGTGCCTTTTGCTGTTGTTCTTTTTTTTTTTCTTTTTTTTTTTTCCTTATCCATTTCCAGGTGGTTGTTGTTGTTATTATTCCTATTATTCACTCCTTTTCCAGTTTTTTCCTTCAGAGACGCAATAAGGTGTGGGAGATAAGTAACACAGCTGAAACTGATGGTGAGCTCAGTGTCACATGATCCTGCATGTATGAGCTACTTCAGTAGCAAAACACATTAATTGTCAAAATGGAGAATAGGAGGGAGGAAGTGTGAGTCAAAGTTGTAGAAAATGTGTGAATCTAAATGACTGCACATGTATATCAAACTGATTAAACTGTATAGCTCCCATGGGAAGTGATGGAAGTCCATGCACCAAGAGAAGGCTTGGTTCTTCCAGCCATCTATGAAATAATATCTACTTGTCTTGGCTGATGAAATTTTGTAGCAGTTCATCCATGCTGTCTCTGTGTATGTATATGCGCAAATATGCAATATATATGTATGTGTATATGTATATATACATACACATAGATATATGTGGTTCGTCTTGAGGGCGCTCACAAGCC
>NW_009223732.1:25261-31290 GCF_000690835.1 Fulmarus glacialis | reverse complement strand
AGGGGGCAGGGGGGTGGAAGCGCAATAGCATGGAGAATTCTGAAAGCCCATTATATGTGCACACTTTGTAATTAATAGTCATTTGTTCTATGGAAAATAGAAATATTTCTTCTACGTCATCATACCTTTAAGTGTTGCGTTTAGTGTAAAGCCCGAATGACTGATTAACACCTCATAGTGTGAGACCTCATTGTACAAAAAAGGATGACTTTATTTCAATGAGCTTATACTCTAAGTAAAACTCTGTGGTTATAAAATTTGCATAACTATTTATAACCATATAATTTCTGGTGTCTTTGAAAAAATTAATCAAGCTTTATAGCTAAGTCTATGCAAGAAATAAAACATGCTGCACACTGCTTAGGTGGACCAGGGTTGGCTGGCAGCTGGTAGGGTACATTTCATGCTCTGGGCAGTCCCTGCCACAAAAAAAGATGAAGGCAACAAGGGATAAGATATGTTACCTATAGGATAGGTATAGGATCTGATAGTTATGGAGAAGAGGACTGAAAAGGCAGGGAAGGGGTTTCAGTGCAATGTATGGAGGCAATATAAAAAATTATTGCCAGCTTGGAGGATTTAATCATCTGGCATAGTCAAAGATATTTAAAAGACATCACCCTGCCAACAGGACCTAGTAAAGCCAAGAAAGGAAGAGGAGAACTAAAGCTCTCCTTTAGGACTTTTTTTTTTCTTCAGTTTACTGGCAGAAACAAACTTGTCAAATTACATTATTTCAAGTCAACCTCAAATGTATGTGTCAGCCCCAAGCAAAATATTTATTGTGCTTTTTTGGGGGGGGGAGGTGTGGTGGTGTTTTTTTTTTTTTCTGGTTGAATGTCCTTTGTATCATTTTTAACTGCACTTTGAATCATTAGTTTGAAATGAAAATTCAGTACATTTCATTCTAAGTTTTTAACAGAAGGAAAGATTTTGTCTTTCTTCAAGTATTCCTTTCTTTCTACCTAAAGCTACTTGATAAATTTGATATGCTATTTGAATTAATAATAATTTCTGTTGACCCATTTTTCTGGGGTAAGCAATTGCTACATCACCGTCTCACCAGCTGAACAGTACCCAGCAGAACCAAACCACAGGTTTTCAGCTCAGAAAGACAAAAGCCAGTTCTTCCTGTGTTTGCTTTGACCCACTCCTGCATTAGGATGAAACTAGTCTCCTTGATCATCCTTTCTGTGCAGATAAATCTTCCTGAGGAGAAGGGCTGAGGTAATGCCAAAGCCACTTCTCTCTTCTTTGTCAGATCAGCTCCCAAGGGTCATGAGTTGACAGGAATGAGTTGAAGGACATAAGCTGTCCTAAACAATACCTATCCTCAGCAAAAAAAAAGCATAAAAGTGCTTGAAATTCATCTTTATTCTCAGTCTTTAGTGCTGTGTTGGGCACAAATGGGCCAAACTACAGAGTCCAGACATCAGTTGTTGTAAGGAACTGAAACATTTGTCAGAGAGTCCTGGCATTTGTCTCAAGGATTGCTTATCTAAGAAGAGCTGCTGCGAAGTGGGAGAAACTGAACTATAAAACATTTGTCTGCTTACCTAAGAACTATAAAACATCTGCCTCAAAGATAAGAGCAGCTGCAAGGCCACTGAGGCCTCCGGTTTGCAGGGGATGCGCTCTGAGCAGGACTCTGTGTTGTCTAGGAATGTGACAACGTGCCGTTGCCATGGAAACTGCAGCCCTCGAACAGGAATAAAGGGGACTGACAAGACGACCCCCGGTGCGATCGACCACCACTGACCTCAGAGAGATCGCCCACCGCGGACCCCGGAGCCACCGCTCACTACCGAAACACTCAAAGACTTGGACTCTGAGACGTCGCGGATCCATGGTGGTGACTATTCTTGCAACTCTATCCCGAATGCTTGCTTGATTTCTATCTTTATTCTAATCTATCCTATCGCTACTAACTTTTACTTTTGATAATAGAATTTGTTTAGGACATACAGTATCACTACTAACATTTACTTTTGATAATAAAAGTTGTTTAAAACATATGGCATTTGACCTTGTTTGTGTCTTAATCTCGCTCTTGGGATCACATCGAAACCTCCCCCGATATTGGATCAGGACAGTTGTCTGCCAGACAAATCCCTCTCCCAGCCATTGCCTTTCTCAAGGGTTCTCATGTGTTGCATCTGTTGTACCTGGAATGCAGTCCTTTGGTTTTGATATGACATTTGTTTCCACAGCAACCAACTGGGAAATAACTATAGGTAGTATAAATTACAGAGGCAGGATTGTTTCTAAACAAAATGTTTTTTAAAAGTTTCCCCAAGGCTGTCAGCAAACTCTAATCATTTTAATGTTCTAGATTTCCTAAGTGGAGGAGTGACAAACAATTCCAATCTGCAAATCAAAATACAAGAGAATGAAAAATAAATTGAACTCCATCTATATAGACAAGCACCAAATTGTCAGATACAAGGCAGAATTCAAAGTCTCCAATAAGCTTCAGTTGCTTATTTCCCAGCTATTATACTATTAAAGTTCATCCTATGATCTGAGGAGGTACTTTCATATTGAAACTATAAATAAAACCACCATGGTTCGCCCTAGGATATGGAATTTCCAGAGCAAACAGACTACTTGCAGTAATGATAACCAGGATGACATTTATTCTCAATTATATTGACAAAGCCTCATATTTCAGTCATGAGGATACTTCAAGAAATTACTTATTGCTTATTTATTTATTACAGAAACATCCTAAGCATTCCCAAAGATTAGAAGAATCAATTACTTGAGCTGTTTAAGGCCAACAGTTACATGTAGAGATCTTCTTATCTGCCTTCCACATAATACAATTCATATTACATCAGCCAATCATTCATGTAGGTACGACAGCTTGCATTTAAATACAAGTTTTGCTGCTAGGGACATAGCTGCTGTTTGACAGTAATCCAGTGTCCCAAATACAGCTGGAGCCTGCCACAGCCAGGAGCAGTACCCACCTCTGCTAACGATGACACCTGACACAAACAAGTCTCTGCGCTCCTGAACTTCAGAATTTTTCCTTCTTGGAGAAGGAAAAAATGAAACGTCCGAAGAGCATCTAAGTCTCCCTTTGGGAAAATTCTCAAGTCTACATTTAAATTTATCCTTTCTGGGGTCAGCATTCATTTAAATTCTGTCTTAAAGGGGGATATCTTCTTGACTGGGACCCCTAGGTATTTCATGTGATGAAAAATCTTCAATGTAAACTTTTCCAACAGTTCATTGTCCACTTTATAAGCTCACTGTGTTGTTAGATGCTGTGAAAATAGACACAGTCCCTTCCTGAAAGAAAGAGTGCTTTGATAAGAAATAAAAAATAGTAAAGGAGAGAAAGGTGGATAGAGATCATTGCATTAACACTTGTTTATTTATTTTGGCTGTTTCAGTTAAGCAATTCCGTAGAACTTCATTAAAACACTGAGAAATGTAAAAAAACCCCTGGAATACTATTTGTCGTTCCAGCCATTAACGCTGGCGATTTCTGAGATATGGCAGGTTTTGATGAGGGATGTGAAATCAGGGAGGATAATGGTGTATCATTGTGACATTTTATTATTCTGTCCATTTACCGGTTCAATAAACTTCACCAAAAAAAAGCCTCAAAAGCTCCCTATGAAGTAGGGTAGCACCGTTATTCCAATTTTATGCTGGGAAAATGAGACACAGTGGGTTAAAGTGAATAATACAGCCTGAAGTCACACTAAAACAGTGTGGCTCAGCTTCAGAATGAAGCCCACCTAGGTCCTGCTCTTTTCTTTTAATAGTATTACTGTGCTTGCTTTCTAAAGAGCCCTAAATATATTACAGAAATTGCCTTTCTTCTGTCACTGCATGGGTTGCCACAACATGCTGAACACAAACAGGGATGATTCCAGGGAACTGAATCTATAGCCATATCATTCAGAGCACAGGGATAGGAATGCTTGATGACTATGGGCTGCAAGGTATTTCCCTTGTGTGGTCTATCCATTTGCCTCACAATACTTAATTCCTTCACAAAGATTAAATATGTGCAGAAAAACAGGTGAGTGAGGCTTTTAACTTTTCTGCTCTTCACCAGCTGTTCTTCTGTTCCACTGAGTTTTCACTTACTGCATTTCCAGATTGACTACAAAAATGTGGGAGGTGCTGAAAAACACAGAACCACCTGAAAGTATAGAAGGATGATAAAAAATAGGAAACAACTGAGTGATTGACAGAGCTCACAGAAGGCACTCTCTCTGCTTCATAAGCTTGATTTGGGTTACTATCACTCCAGAACTCTCAGTCAATGCCCGAATACAAAATCAGGACTATGGCTAATACAAAAAGCAGCCAGAGGGCAATGCTCCGTATTTTTCTTAGGGTTTTGTGCTCAGCAAGGTTACAAAAGGGGTGTTCAGAAATAAAATGCTTTATCTTCCTCTTTGGGCTATTAAAAGGACAGGGTCATTGTGATAATAATAATAATGAGAACTGGACTTGTGAGACTTTAGGAGAAGCATTTTACACTGTAGAAGCATGCTTTAAGACTGAAAATTGTGACAGAAATGAATGTCAATTTGGGAAAAAAGGGATGGATCTGATGACTCCTCTGAAGTCAGCCTCACTGTTCCTAAGGCAAGAGACTTACAAAAAAATCCCAACGCCAACAACTTTTTTTTTTTTTAAATAAAAGAAAGTTTATTCATCTCTGGGAAAATAAATATAAGGGTTATTAGTTTTGTTTTGAATCATAAGGGCTAGCCATTTCTTTCCTGTTTTAAAAAGGAGAATAAAGAGAAAGACAGCAGTTTGAGCTTCATTTGCGATGTGACTACAAGGAGCAAACTCTCAGCTCATCTACTTGTTTGGGAGATGGACTAAAAAAAATTTACCCTCAGGTAATCCTGCTCCAAGATGCTGAGATTCACGATTTCACCAACAGAGCTGACCAGTACTTAGCTTTCTCTAGAGTCAGATGACCTGCAACCAGTTGGCCTTCCATGCATAGTCAACTGACTTTACTTGCCTCCCTACCCTGTCCAAGTAGATGGTTTGACTGCTTGAATTTTCTCTCTTCTTCTGGCTCAAATTTTACTGAAAGACTGTTGTAAGTTCCTTGTGTCCAGCACTTCACACAGTGTATAAGAGCCCTGAAAGATGGAAAGTTAGTTAATAGTACTATTTTAGTGAAGCTGTTACAAGGCTATATTTGTAGTAGTGTGCAAATGCCTTACTGTAGAAGGTCTTGTATATAAGCAAGCACAAAAACATAAAGCCATTTTTGTTTACTCCCTGCCCCCACTTCAGCAAATTTTGCAGACTAAATAAGAATAAAAGTAGAAGAGGAAAGGAAAGCACAGAAGCAATTTCTTGAGACAACTTAATACTATCTGCCTGGAGCAGAACATAGTTTACGTCATGCCCTGTCTGCTCAGACACACAATACAAAGCGGGTGAAGTTCATTACATTTTGACTCTGGAGCTGTGTGCTATCAAGGTGCATGTACTAATTGAAGCTAAAGCCCTTGCTGGTGTTCCCAAACAGCACAGTGAGTGTGCATCATTCATTCACCCTCCAGCTTCAGCTCTAATCAATGTGCCTCAAGGTTTACTGTAAACTCCATCTACCATAAAACTTGAATGCTTACTGGATGTATCTATGCAACATAAACTACCTCACTCTCAACTTTTTCCAGATTCCAGGGATGTGTCAACTCTTCCTTTCTCTAGTTAGAAGAAACCTGCTTGAAGCATTTATCACTCTAAAATATGTTTCTATTAAGTTAGGAGAGCTTTGTCAGGAAGGGGGAGCTGACATCACATGCAGTCTTTAAATTGGTGAGCAAGGAATTTAACACATTCTTGAAGCTTCAGACACAGCGGAGTCTGTGTGCAGCCTAATACTATATCTCATTGCTTTCATCCTTGGGGCAGTAAAGCACAACAGGGGCCTTTCTCAAAAAGGAGCTTTCCAGATCATATGCAGGCCCTTGTGCGCCTTGGGCACTGCTGCAACATTATAGAACAGCTCTTTCCATAGCTACCTTAAT